>NW_020201603.1:0-1209 GCF_001531365.2 Cynara cardunculus var. scolymus
GAACCAGCCAAACCTGATCTTACAACGCTTCCTTGGTTTGGCTTTTGGAGACCTTCTGGCAGCAAGATTTCCCTCTGTGGAGCCGAATGCCAAACTATACCCCTTCAAGGAGTTTAGACCTACAGAGCACGAGCATGGCTACAGAAGTCCAAGGCCCCTATCAAAGGCCATGCTCAGGTACTTAAGCCACCACGATTGTAAATCCTATAGACGTGCAAACAGGCGACCAAAACCGGTCCCTGTAACCCCGCCACGAATAGGTGTCCCCTTAGATGTGGAAATCGAAAAAATGAGAGTAGAGGGATGAACAGAGGAGCCAGTAATGGCTGGTAAGGTGAGAGAGGAACCCCCTAGAATCCCAAGTCCTCCTCGTAAGAACACGAAAACACATAAGGGTACCGACTCTTCTGTGAGAAAGTCGAAGAAGAAAAAGAGGCCCGTAGAGGAAGAGGGCCCAACTGCACCTCTGCCAAAACCTAAGAAGAGGAAAACAAAGAAGGCTAAACCAATAGAGCCTGTGATCACAGAACCTATGGTCACAGAGGCCATCGCAGAAGAAAGCCCGACAGAGGCTGCAGCAACACCCAAACCTAGAAGGTTGCGTAAGATGGTCATCAACGTCTCCCTAACAGAACAAATTCAGGATGTTCTGTCGAATATCCAGAATAAGTTCAGGGCACCAATTGATCAATCTCAGTTGGGGACAGAAGTCATCCTAGATGACGAAGAAGAATAGGTAGGGGAGTTAGGTGAGGGCGCAAAAGATGCCGAAGGCACACATCCCAGCCCACCTCCTAGTACAATCCACATTCCTAGAGGCCCTGTTCTAGAGGGAACCTCTATTGAAGAAGGCACGCACTTACCGAACCCAAACCAGCCTACCGCCACAGAGGACATTCTTTCGTCCTCTGTGGATCGCACATCTGGGAAACCACAACATACTCCTTCATCCTCTCAAAAGGGTGAAGATTTTAACAAAAGAGTCCAATTGCCCAAGGACTCGACAGTACCCACAAAGACATTTGTTTCTCTTCACAGAGTGATCAACCAAAACGTGCTTCAGAGGCACAGGTGAGAACCACAGAGTCAGAGGGTCTAGAACACCTTCTGTCTCCACTAGATCAAAATGTCAGGTTAGGCTCTGAAACTACCGGACACGAGATCTATAGAACACCGTTAGGCTCTCCTCAAGGAGATGTGCGAGGATAC
>NW_020201603.1:2189-4130 GCF_001531365.2 Cynara cardunculus var. scolymus
CCAGAGCCATGACGATCATAAGGGTGATGATGATCGTCATGAGGGGGAGAAGAAGGAGAAAAAGAAGAAGGCCAAGGCCCTAGAAGAAAAGAAGAAAACTGCCAGAGCACCTGCAGAGGTGTCAAAATTGGGGAGTCTACAGCTCCAAGAGACAAGAAAAAGGCTGCAGAGCCTAAAGGCAAGGGAAAGGCCATAGTTGTAGATTCTTCAAAGAAAGGGTCTTCATCGAGCACAGAAACTCCAGAGCCAATTAATGGAGAAAAATATGCTGATGATCCTGAGCTCCTCAAAGTATTGAAGATTTCTCTGGCAGAGGCTCAGGCTAAGAAGGGCAGAGTGCCAATGCACCACAGAGAAGGCGAGGCCACAACATCCTTTTTCCCACAAGTCCAAACAACGTCCACGAGTACGTTTGATGCCCTGCAAGGAACCGTTAAGCCCATCCTTGCAGAGGGATCGACCCAGAGGCCGATTCTGCAAGAAGAAGAAGAAGAAGAACAAAAGATGCCAGAGTCTACAGCAAGAGGACGGGTCTCTGAAATTCTTGAATCTATGAGCAAGATTCCAACGCAAAACGTTCGCACAGAGGCTGTCACTACCCTAGAAGGAATTCATTTTTGGAAGTACTCTGTAACAGACACAGAGCCACCCTACTACCCAAAGCTCACTGATATCCCCTCTGCCGTAGCCAAATTCCACTTCTCCAGGTTAATAAGGCCTCGTAAGCAGGTCTTCTCGCGCCACATAATCACTCCTTTGGTGACAATCTTACCAAGGACTCCGTTAAAGAAGACCGTGCTTTACTCACAGTACGTTGTAAGGAGAGAAGACGGCAACATCTACACGTTCACTGATGTAGATCTTCATAACCTCTGCGTGTATGATGTCATATATATGCACAAGATCCTTAACATCTACATGGAGAGGAGGAAAACATACCAAATTTCTCTCAAGAGGCTGATTCAAGTTATGCGTGCGCAAGTGATGTATTATAGCCAGAAGGATTTTGAGTTGGCCATGAGATTAGCACAGAAAAATTTAAAGATCACTCATCCTTACAGCAGGCCTAATTGGTTATCTAAGTACTATCCAAACACCATTCTACACAATCCCATTTTTGGGTTTGTGTATTTGGACAAGGATGAGCTACTAAGATTCTTCGACCCAACAGAAGCTTACAAGTATTCATCAGAGACGTTGGACTGGATCTTCAAGTGTTTAGTGGCAGAGGTGGATAAAAGACATTACAGGGTTGGTGAAGTGTCTCCTCTCTTGGACGCAATTAAAGCTCAAATCAACTTCAGAGAATTCATCTTCAATGTCTACAGAACAATTAAGTCAAATTTTGTTTACGCAGTAGACGACTTCCCAGAGTCTATGGTTTAATTCTCTTCTGTTCCAGAACCCGGCCTATGCTTCAATTTTTGTCATTTAAGTTTTTGTAATTCTTTACATTGTAGTTCCTTTCATTGTAATTGTAAACCTTTCAGAGGATGATGTTTTATCACCACTTGTTTTAATTTCAATCAAGTCATGTCCCTGCACTTAAATTTCATTATATACTTTTTCATACTTAGGGGGAGATTGTTAGCTCTCATTTCTTTAGATGTAAAAGTATGGAAAAAGTAACTGCAAGGGTTGACAAAAGATGATCTGTCACAGAAGACCACAGAGGACCAATAGCAGAAGATGCTCAAGCGTACAAGTCCCAAGTGACAGAACCTCTGTCGTGTCTCACAGAGGTTCTAGAAATTGGTCCTCTGGAAAGACAATGCTTCAAGACAAAGATGACAGAACCTCTGTCGTGTCTCACAGAGGTTCTGGAAGTTTTCTTCTACGTTAAGTGTGCTCTCAAGTTATGTCCAGCAGAGCCTCTGTGATGTCTCACAGAGGGTCTACAGCATGTCTTCTGTCTAGATCTTCTTTAGCTGTTTTACTTAG
>NW_020201603.1:6394-16924 GCF_001531365.2 Cynara cardunculus var. scolymus
TTCTAAGTATGAAAGTTGAACCAGAGGCTCTGGTCTTGTAACCAGAAGCTCTGGTAAGTGCATTATGAGGAACCAGAGGCTCTGGTCTTGTAACCAGAAGCTCTGGTAAATGCATTATAAGGAACCAGAGGATCGATGGACGAAAATTCTATAATTATTCTAAGTATATATGTTGAACCAGCGGATGATAAATTAGAATTCCATTGATTTGCCAGAGGACCGATGGATAAGAAATCTTTTCCTAAGAATTTTAGTTGAACCAGAAGCTCTGGTCAAGAGACCAGAGGCTCTGGTCATAGAACCAGAGGCTCTGGTAGTACAACCAGAGGCTTAAATTTTGAGAATTTAGTTTTGAATTCCACTCTTAGCCTTGTATAGAAGCTTTGGTTATATCTCTAAGTATTTATAGATGGCGTATTTAGTAATTAGGTGTCATCCGGTTCTAGTGAATACTCAGCTGATGAATCCGGTTACGTGGTTGGCCACTCTAGAAGGAACCCAGCCCTCAATGAAGAAATGAATCCGTATGAGCAGGACACTGCAAACAGTGGAGCATCTGCCTCTCCACAAGCATTTTTCTTACCCCCGTCAGAGCCAACACCCGATGTTCCACCATGAACCTATCATGGCTCAAGGATCAGAGTCACGCCAAGGAAAAGCATTCCACTGCCTCGACGAGTGACATTTGAGAATTCCTCTAGAGAAAGAGGAGAGCCATCACGACCACAGCAGGGGCACAGGCTATCCCAAATAGTGACTGGAGTCCCTGCATCCTATGCCCAGGGCATGAGCCCGGCTGAACGAGAATGGGTGCAGAGAATTGCATCAGATACGCAGACTCACCGGACCCGGCTGGGATATCATCATCACATCCTAAACAACCTGTCTGATGTGATGGAAACACATCATCAGCGTGTGTTGAGTAACACGGACGCTGTCAATACAGCTAGGCGAGAAATAAGGAGGTTGTACAGATGGTTGGTAGTTAGCGGAGTAATGATGTTAATGTTGGGAGTAGTGATAAGATGGATGTTGTTCTAGAGGAAGGATAAGTAGTAGAATGCCCACTCTTTTGTGTAGAAACTCACTATCTTGTTTTGCAATTATAACCATCCTCGAATGCATACTATCTTTTTGGGAAATGTTTATTTATGACAAGTCATGGTGTATAAGATTTATCTGTTCTGAATATGCAAATGTTGAATGACCTCCATGCGATGAACACATTTGGCATTATTTAAACAACTGAAAGTTATCACCCTTGTTATTGCCATAAAAATGACGAATTCTCTTCTGACTTAGGCCTAAAAGATGCCGCCAAGGAGAGAAAATCCTGAGATTGCACGACTTGTGTCAGAACAACTTTTAGCTGCACTCCCCAACATAGTAAGTCAAGTGGCTGCTGGCATGAATGTTAACCAACCAAATAATCCAGAGCCAAGGGCGGCTAGGGAATGCACTTATAAAACCTTTAGATCATGTAACCCGAAAGAATTCAATGGAACCGAAGGAGCAGTGGGGTTATTATCATGGCTCAAGAGCATGGAGTATGTTCTTCACATTAGCAAATGTACTGAGGGAAATAAAGTAGAGCATGCGGCATGCCTATTGCAAGGAAGGGCACTTACCTGGTGGAATACTTTAGTACAAACCAGAGGTCGAGAAGCGGCTAACCAACTCTCCTAGGAAGAATTTAAGAAATTGCTAAAGGATGAATACTGCCCAAGAAGCGAACTCCAGAAGTTAGAAATGGAGTTATGGAATCATGAAATGAAAGGAGAAAATATAGCTGCCTACACAGCTCGATTCCATGAGTTGGCGAATCTAGTACCTCATCTAGTGACAACGGAAGAAGTCCGCATTGAGAGGTATATTTGGGGATTGTCCCCCGAGATTAGAGGAAACATTACCTCGGCAAATCCAAAGACTCTTTAGGAGGCGATAGACATTGCCACCAAACTCACGAATAATGCGGTCCGATCAGGAGAATTTGCCAAGGGAAAAAGAAAAATGGAGGAACAGGGGAATCAAAGGTTTGGGGGAAAATATGACAAGAATAGGAGAGTGATGAGAAATTTTGGGACACAAACTCAGGAAGCAACTCAAGGAGGCACGACCAAGTGTAATAGATGCAAATATTTGCATCGGGGGAATTGCATCATTTGTCAAAGATGCCACTTAGGGGGTCATACAGCAAAGGACTGTCGAAGAAGATTATGCTTCGAATGTGGGAGCCCAGAACATATGCGAAATGTATGCCCAAGAAGGAAACAAGGAACCAATGCAAGCCAAGCCCGACCATCCAGTCAAGGAAACCCAGAAGATCAGGCACGGGGCAGAGCATTTGAGATCGGAGCCAAAGAAGCTAGATATGATCCCAATGTAGTTTCAGGTACGTTTCTTCTGAATAATGAATTTGTATCAGTTTTATTTGATTCCGGGGCAGATAAGAGTTTTGTATCATTAGATTTTGAGCCTAAGATTAACTTAAAGCCCCAAAGATTGGAAGAAGCTTGCGTAATTGAGTTTGCTAATGGCCAAGAAATTAAGGTTAATGACATAATTAAGGATTGCACTCTAAGTCTAGCCAATAAGGACTTCAGCATTGACCTTATACCGATTGAACTAGGAAGTTTTGACATGATTATTGGCATGGATTGGCTATCTAAAAATCAAGCTGAGATTATCTGTTCAGAAAAGACTATTCGGATTCCTCAATATGGAGATGACCCAATTGTAATTCAAGGAGATAAGTCAGAACAAAAAATCAAGATAGTATCCTGCAGGAAAATGCGAAGGTACTTGAAGAGGAATTGCGTCGCATTTCTGGCACATGTGATTGATGGGAAAGTCAAGGAGAAAAGTATCGAAAATTTCCCTGTAGTTCGAGAATTTTCTGACGTATTCCCTGAGGATTTACCAGGACTACCACCGCCAAGACAAGTTGAATTTGGTATCGACTTAATTCCTGGAGCTGCCCCAGTGGCAAAGGCGCCATATCGCTTGGCACCATCAGAGATGCAAGAAATGTCAAATCAACTCCAGGAGTTGTTAGACAGGGGATTTATAAGGTCAAGTTACTCACCATGGGGTGCACCGGTTCTGTTTGTTAAAAATAAAGATGGGTCAATGCGAATGTGCATTGATTATAGAGAACTTAATAAGTTGACCATCAAGAACAGATACCCTCTCCCTAGAATTGATGATATGTTTGATCAACTCCAAGGAGCGGTATATTTTTCCAAGATTGACCTACGATCTGGATACCACCAAGTGAGAGTTCGGGAGGAAGACATTCCGAAAACAGCTTTCAGAACTCGTTATGGTCATTATGAATTTCTGGTTATGCCATTTGGGCTAACCAATGCACTGGCTGTCTTCATGGACCTAATGAATAGAGTTTGTAGACCATACATGGATAAATTTGTAATCGTCTTCATAGACGATATATTAATTTATTCACGAAGCAGGGAGGACCATGAGCAACATCTGAGAATAATATTGGAATTACTCCGAAACGAGAAATTATACGCAAAATATTCTAAATGCGAATTCTGGATACGGGAAGTACAGTTTCTTGGTCATATAGTCAATGAAAAAAGGATTCAGGTAGATCCGGCCAAGATTGAGGCCATTAGGAAATAGGAAGCCCCAAGAACCCCTACGGAGGTCCGTCAATTCCTTGGGTTAGCAGGCTATTATCGGTGATTCATCGTAAACTTCTCGAAAATCGCACAGCCACTCACAGCCTTAACCCAAAAGGACAAAAAATTTGTTTGGGGTGAGAAACAAGAAGAAGCGTTCGAGACTCTCAAGCAGAAACTATGCAATGCACCTATTTTATCCTTACCAGAGTGTTCGAAAAACTTTATGGTCTTTTGTGATGCATCGCATCAAGGCTTAGGATGCGTATTGATGCAAAAAGATAAGGTCATTGCATATGCCTCAAGACAACTCAAAGTGCATGAGAAGAATTATACTACGCACGACCTTGAATTGGGAGCAGTAGTATTTGCACTTAAGATATGGAGGCATTATCTATACGGTACCAAATGCACCATTTTCACTGATCATAAAAGCCTTCAACATATATTTGATCAAAAGATGTTGAACATGAGGCAACGGAGGTGGATTGAACTTCTCAACGATTATGATTGTGAAATAAAGTATAACCCGAGGATAGCTAACGTGATAGCAGACGCCTTGAGCCGAAAAGAAAAAGTGAAACCGTCAAGGGTACGAGCCATGGGGTTGTTGGTCCAAACGAATCTAAAAACGCAAATTCTTGAAGCTCAAGAAGAGGCATTGAAACTAGAGAATCTAAAGAAAGAAACCCTGCATCACCTGGAGAAGGAATTCGAAACACGAGAAGATGGGGTGCGTTACTTCAGAGAAAGAGTTCGGATACCAAAGAGCGACAGTCTCCGGTCAATAAACTTAGAGGAAGCACACCGGTCAAAATACTCAATTCATCCAGGAACCGATAAGATGTACAAAGAGATAAGAGATTATTATTGGTGGCCAGGGATGAAGAAGGACGTTGCCTTGTACGTAAGTCGGTGTATAACCTGTGCAAGAGTAAAAGCTGAACATCAAAAACCATCTGGTCTTCTTCAGCAACCAGAAATTCCCCAATGGAAATGGGATCAGATATCAATGGATTTCGTTACAAAATTACCAAGAACAAGGAAGGGTTATGACTCAATTTGGGTCATAATGGACCGACTTACGAAATATGCACATTTTCTACTTATTCGGGAAGATTTCAGTATGGAAAGGCTGGCGCAGTTGTATATCAATGAGATTGTGTCGCGGCATGGAGTACCTATGTCTATCATTTCGGATAGAGATAGTCGCTTTACTTCCAGGTTATGGCAATCGGTTCAAAGGACACTAGGCACAAGATTGGATTTAAGCACTTCATATCATCTTCAAATGGATGGACAGACGGAAAGAACGATTCAAACATTAGAGGATATGTTGCGAGCCTGTGTGATAGACTTTGGAGGTAGTTGGGATACCCATCTACCATTGGTCGAATTTTCTTACAATAATAGCTATCACACCAGTATCCAATGTGCACCTTTTGAAGCCTTGTATGGACGAAAATGTAGATCCCCACTCAGTTGGCAGGAAATTGGCGATAGGCAACTGACCAGGCCTGACATTATCCAGGAAACAACCGATATAATCGCAATCATCCAAGAAAAACTTAAAGCTGCAAGGGATCGTCAGAAGAGCTATGCCGATAACCGAAGGAAACCCTTGGACTTTCAAGTGGGTGATAAAGACCTTTTAAAAGTATCTCCATGGAAGGGGATTGTACGCTTCGGAAAGAAAGGAAAGCTTAGTCCAAGATATATTGGTCCATTTGAAATACTTGAAAGAGTGGGACCGGTTGCATACAAACTAAGCTTACCCTCAGAGCTGAGTGTTATCCATGATACATTTCATGTATCAAACCTTAAGAAATGTTTAGCTGACGAAACATTGGTTCTACCTTTGGAAGACATTCAAATCAATGAACGATTGCGTTTCATTGAAGAACCAATTGAAATCCTCGATCATAAGATCAAGCAATTGAGACGTAGTAAGATCCCAATTGTAAAAGTTCATTGGACTTCGAGGCATGAACCGGAATACACATGGGAAAGAGAAGATTTCATGAAAAGCAAATATCCCCACTTGTTCTCCAGCAAGTCGTGATTTGAATTTGACAAATAAATTTCGGGTCGAAATTTTTCTAGCATGGGGAGACTGTGACATTCGGTCATTTTTGAGCTTCAGGTTAGCATCCCATCGCAGATCTTATATTATAATTTATATTTCTCTAGGATCGAGTCTTAAGTGATTAGAACCTTTCTGGTTTTAACTCTTAAATTTTGTTGAGAAAGTTGCATTTTGGGAAGAGATCAGATTTAGATATCTTGTGCAATGCCAAATATTTTTGAAAATGCGTTAGATAAAAATAAAGTTGATATTTTGAGTTTTCCTTAATTTAAAAGTTTAGCAAAAGTTCCATTTGAATGTCCACATTCAAAAGTTGGAGTTTGGAGCTATTTGTGTTATTTCATCTATGTTGGGAAAATTTAAGTGGGTTAATTTTCTTAAGAAAAATAAAAGTTTTGTTGGGTTGGGCCTTTAAGAGCCAACCCATTTCCCTCAATAAAATCCCTATATAAATACCCTCATCTTTTGAAAGCTCTCATTTCCAACTCTATTGTCTTTGTTAAACCATTTCCCTCTCTCTCTAAAATATTCCCCCTCCCAGCCGATTTTCCTTCAAGCAGAATCTTCAGGGTATTTCTGTCAAACGCTGAAGAACAATCAAGTCTTTAAGAAAAAGGTACGATTCCAATTAACCCACTTTACAGAATTCCAAACGTTTTCACCCATCTACTTCCCCTATTCGATCTTTTAGAAGTCCTAGAGAGTTAAAGAGGAGAGGTTATGCATTAAAGATATGAAAATGTCTTTATAGGATGATAATCAATGATCCATATTCATTAATCTCTAAGGAAGTAGAAGAGATTTCCACTGCATGCGGAGTTGGATCATCAAACGTTATGTTTTGATGCTTAGTTGAACCTTGCATGCATCTCAAGATCAGTTTTATCATCTTCAAAAATGTAATGGAATCGGAAATTATTTTTCTGGAATTTGTTCGAGATTGACGGCTCAAATTAGAGTTTATATTCTTGAAAATGATGAGTTGAGACCCCCATCATTGCTGTCATTCTTGGTGCATGTAATCTGTTTTGGGGGCGTGTAACTCATGATTGTAGGGTATTTAAGAGGAGACTCAAACCCACTCAAAAACTCTTGATGTTGGAAATTGGCGGTTGTCATCATTGTTTTGGATGATGTAAAAATGTCGTCATAATGAGGATTTTGGAAGGTTCCTTTTAAAAAGAGAAAAGGGGTAAAATATTAAAATATCAACTTTAATTTATAAAAACTTGATGGCATTGCATGGTAAGTAACTCTGCTTTAGCTTGGGCAAGAAACCTTAAGTGGTTTTTGCGCTGGTTGTTGGTCTGTCTAGGAAGATCAGGCGAGCATTGAAAGCTTCTAGGGTCAACCTTTGAATATTCATCAGCAAACTGTGAGTTCTCACGGCCCGACTTTTAAATGCTTTGTTTATTGTTTTGGGGGAAAAGCATGTGATTGAGCAAACTATGCATGATTATTTGTTTGAAACCTTTGGACTACGGAACTGCTTAGTCAAGTTTTGCTTGAAACCTCTGGACTAAGGAACTGCTTAGTCGGGTTTTCTAAGTTATACTTTGTTAACTGTTATTGCACTTGGAATAAATGCTAAATTGATGTGCTTGGGAGTATATTTTCCAAATAAAAGTCCCCGTCCGTAAATGCTACTTGTTAACTCGGGTACATCCCCGGGCCGTGGTATTGTGGATAGCCGCTATTGTGTTGACAGTCCCACCCAGAAAGGGGTGCACATTACCTATGTTTTCTTGTCTAATCATGTGGAATTTGGACCACCGCTGAATTAGTACTTCTACGAACTGTGGGCCCTAAGTAGTGTACGGGCTACCTATGGTTGTTCGTAAATTAATGGGGCAAGTTGGTCAGGTAAGGCTCAGTAGCGTCTCATGATTTACATCGTGAAAGATTTACATTTATTAAGTGCAAAGAATTCACATAAGTTTGCAAATATTTGGTTTATGCATTGAAATGTTTTATGCATTTGGAAACCCGTGAGCTCACCAACTCTTTGTGGTTGACTCGTTTTATGTTCCATGCTTTTCAGGTAGCAAGTAAGATGTGTTTCACTTGGGAGCATACTCATGGCAAACTGATTAAGTTCGAATCAGAAGTTTTGTAAATGAAGTGTTTATAAAAACTTTGGTTATAATCTTAAACTTGTTTTATTTTGTAAACTTGAAGGGTGTTATTTATTAACCGTTGTTGTGACTCGCTTGCCTGTTACATCTCGTGTTTCCTCTTTAGCGGGGTGTGAAAACTAAGGCCTTAAAAGAATCCAAGGCAGAGAGACTTAACTCAGTGGCTCTCAAAGATTTCTTCCAAAAAGAAAGGGAGATTCTTCGCCAGAAGCTTCAAACCAATGAACTTCTGATGAAGAAATACAAGGATAACCAAGATGTGTACGAAAAATTAACCGATCAAACGGACACTCAAGGGATTGGATTCAATGAATTGGACACTTTCATCGAATAATAGAAATCCACCCTTGAATCCACTTTCAAACTTGGATGCATTCAAAAACCCGACTTTATCCCGAAACCAAAAGCAAATTTTAAAAGAGTTAAAGTCGATGGAAAAACTGTCGTCTTAAGACAGGATTTTGAAAACATGGTGTACGAGAGCAGTACATGTAAGAATTCTGATGAAAGGAATGACACCTCCAAATCAGAGACCGATGGAAACCCTAAGGTTAAACCAGAGTCTCTGGTTTTCAATCCCACTTCATCAGCAAGTACTATTGTAGAAAAGGAGAATCCTAATAAGGAACCATCATCTGATGAATCGATGATTCATCCAAGAAACATTGAAAATTCATCTAAGTCAGAAACGATGGAACCTCAAGCAGATCATTCTGAAGCATCAACCTCTGAACCCACACCTCCCTCGAACATCCATGCTAATTTTGATTTCGAGAAATTAGCAAGAGACTTTCTCGATTCTGAAATCTGAAGAAGAGATTATCTATAAATCACCAAATACCGTTGAGAATAAAAAGCCTCAAAACTTCAAACCCTCAATGAAATCTGGTATTCCTCCATCGATGAAATCTTCAGATAAAGAAAAGGGAAAACTGACAAATATCAAATTTGCCAACGATAACTCAAAAGGCCCTAGCATATCTTCTAAGTTCATTAAGTTCACTCGTGAGCAAAAAACAGAAGTGGTCTGCCTCTGAGAAATCTAACCACCACTTTTCCTCTCATTCAGCTGGAAAAAAAAAAAAACAGTCCTTCCTCAAGAGAAAAGAAGTAAAGACAAAGACCCCTTCAAATAAAAAATCTGAACCAGATAGGAAGTTTGTAAAAACAACCGATGCAAGAACAGGATTCACATCCCCTGCATTTACTTCTTCATTTTCAGCGAATAAAAAGAATGCTAGACATTCATGTCCAAAGTATAATGATTGTAAATGTTTAGCTCTTTTACAAAACCTGAGGAATATCATGTTTACACATCGCTGCATATTCTCTCAACACGTTTATCGCTATAAAGCTAAAGCCAATGAAAACGTGAAAAAGCTCAAGTCCAAGGGCAAGGGAAATGCTAACAAACCCAAGCCTGCAAAGGCTAAAGGTGATGAAAAGAGAGTGGTATCTCCCACTAACAAACGTGGACCCATTAAGAAATTGGTACCTAAAACCCCTTAATTTGTCTTGCAGGACCAGCATGTGCAACCATGGTACATGAATTCAGGTTGCTCCAGGCACATGACTGGTGACAAAAGTCAGCTGTCCTCCTTCATCAAGAAATCTGGAGGCTCTATCACTTTTGGAGACAACAATAAAGGAACCATCAAGGGATACAGAACTCTCATCAAAGGCAACATCTCCATCAGCAAAGTGGCTTATGTTGCAGGTCTGAAACATAACTTACTAAGCATAAGCCAGTTCTGCTTGAAGTCAGATTCCGCAAAGGCTTCTGTATCATAAAAACAAAGCCCGGTCAAACCATCATAAAGGCCAAGAGAGAAGGGAATCTCTATCTTCTTGATTTTCAATCCTCTGAGGGACAAGACACCCTTTGCCTTGTATCCCATAAGAGCGATGAAAATTGGCTATGGCACCAGAAGTTCTCACACCTGAATTTTGATGTCTTAAGAAAGCTAGCCAAACAGAAGCTAGTCAAGGGGATTCCTAATCTCAACTTTGAAAAAGATCATCTATGCTCAGTTTGCGAGATGGGAAAACTAAAACGGGCCTCTCACCAAACAAAGTCAGAAACCTCCTACACCAAGCCCTTGGATATGATCCATATTGATCTCTGTAGGCCCATATCTACACAAAGCCTCTCAGGAAAGAAGTACATATCAGTACTTGTTGATGAATACTCCAGATACACTTGGGTTGAGTTTGTGAAAAATAAATCAGATGTTCCTGACCTACTCATTGGGGTGATGAAAAGACTCCAAGTCCTTCTACAACGAAAACTCATTAAAGTTAGAAGCGACAATGGAACTGAATTCAAAAATGCCAGAATTGATGAATACCTCATCAATGAAGGCATCACACAAAACTTTTCAACTACCAGAACCCCACAACAGAATGGAGTGGTAGAACAAAGGAACAGAACCCTAGTGGAAGCAGCAAGGACCATGCTTGCTTCATCGGAGTTGCCTATCACCTTCTGGGCAGAAGCAATTTCTACTGCATGCTTCACCCAGAATCGGTCCATTATTAACAAGAAGCACCAGAAGACACCCTATGAGCTCATCAATCAGAGAAGACCAAATGTCAAGTATTTCCATGTATTTGGGTGCAAATGTTTTGTACTCAATGATAGGGAATATCTTGGCAAGTTCGACAA
>NW_020201603.1:17579-32363 GCF_001531365.2 Cynara cardunculus var. scolymus
TACAAGATCCAAACTGGATAGACGCGATGCAAGAAGAACTACTCTAATTTGAGAGAAACAAGGTATGGTCTCTTATGCCTCTACCCAAAGGGAAGACGGCCATAGGAACCAAATGGGTCTTCAGAAACAAAAAGGACGAAGATGGCATAGTCATAAGGAACAAGGTCATGCTTGTTGCCAAGGGCTACTGCCAGGAAGAAGGAATTGACTACGACGAGACATATGCTCCCGTCGCAAGACTTGAAGCCATCAAGATATACCTAGCCTATGCAGCTCACAAAGGCTTTAAGGTCTATCAGATGGATGTCAAGTCTGCCTTCCTCAACTGCAAACTTCAAGAAGAAGTATACGTGCAGCAGCCTCTTAGGCTTGAAGATCTAAAACATCCAGAGTATGTCTACTTTATGGACAAAGCCCTCTATGGGCTGAAGCAAGCACCTAGGGCCTGGTATGAAACTCTATCCACCTTTCTCATCAACAATGGATTCGAAAAAGGTACAATCGATACAACCCTCTTTCTCAAGAAGCATTATATTTGGATGACATAAAATTTGGCTCTACAAATGCAAAACATTGCGAAAAATTCTCAGAGCTGATGAAAAGCAAATTTGAGATGAGTATGATGGGAGAGCTTAGTTTCTTCCTTGGTCTTCAAATAAAACAAACTTCAAAAGGGATTTTCATCAATCAGTCCAAGTATGTGACTGACCTTCTGAAGAAATATTCTCTCTCAAATTCATCATCGATGAGAACACCTATGGCTACAGGAGCCAAGTTATTTGCTGATCCATCAGGCAAATCTGTGGATGTAACAACCTACAGAGGCATGATTGGATCACTTCTGTATCTGACTGCTAGTAGACCAGATATTATGTTTGCTACATGTCTCTGTGCAAGGTATCAATCCAATCCTAAAGAATCTCATCTCTCTGCGGTCAAGAGGATCTTTAGATACCTTAAGAGAACTCTTTCATTGGGTCTCTGGTATCCAAAAAACTCTGGATTTGATCTAATAGCCTATACAGATGCAGATCATGCAGGTTGCAAACTTGATAGAAAGAGTACGTCTGGAAGCTGTCAACTCTTGGGGGACAAGCTGGTATGTTGGACATCCAGAAAACAGAATTGTGTCTCAACCTCTACAGCAGAAGCAGAATATGTTGCTGCTGCTAGTTGTTGTTCACAGGTTCTCTGGATGAACACTCAGCTTAAGGACTATGGTTTTCAATATGAAAAAATATCAATCCTCTGTGACTCCAAGAGTGCAATAGCTATTTCTGTAAATCCTGTGCAGCATTCCAAGACCAAGCACATCGATGTAAGGTACCACTTTCTGAAAGACAATGTTGAAAAAGGTAATATAGAGATGTACTTTGTTCCCACTGAGATTCAACTTGCTGACATTTTAACAAAAGCTCTTGATGAGAAAAGATTTTATTTCTAGTCAGCAAGATGGGTATGCTGAATCTCATCATCGTTAGTTTGAAACCAGAGATCTTCAATATCTCATGGTTATTCCTATAAGTGATATATAGAATAATAGCCATAAACTCCAAGTATCCTAAACTAGAGCCTCTGGTTATACAGACTAGAGCCTCTGTTAATCCTAGATCTAATAGTAGAGTAATGTAAAGGAATTTAAAAAGAGATTTGTAGAAGAAGATGAATAGAAATCGGCCGCCGCTTTCTTTATTGAATGGAAAATACAATCTCTCAAAAACCCTAATCGACTCTCATGTGATGTGTTTGAATATGTGTGTTACAAAGTGTTGATAATTCATCTCACTTCTATTTTATGCATGTATCACTTCTTATATAGGCGATATTTACATGATAACTGAATCCTATAAATAAGGTAAATGAATCCTATAAACAGGTAAATAATCATTATCGAAAATGGGATCAACATCATCCATCAAGATTCTGAAGATAGTCGTCCAGAGGATAGACCAACCAGAGGATAGACCAACTAGAGGTTACACCAACCAGACGATAGACCAACCAGAGGTTAGACCAACCAGAGGATAGACCAACCAGAGGTTAGACCAACCAGAGGATAGACCAACCAGAGGATAGACCAACCAGATGTTAGACCAACCAAAGGATAGAACAATCAAAGGTTAGACCAACCAGAGGATAGACGTTTTAAGCTCAGCAGCATCTTCAGGTCTTCCATCCTTAGCCCCGATTGCTTAATAAAACTTTTTAGAATAATTAATATCAATTTGATCCTAACAATCTCCCCCAAAGTTTTATGAAGCAAGCATCTTCATGAAGTCTTCAGGTCTTCTCCCTTCTGCTTTCTTTAGTAAAGCTTTAGTGTGCTTGGTATGGATGGAATTTTCAAGCTCCCCCCCTGAATGTAGCTCTTTGTTCTTCATTTTCAACTCTTAGAGCAAATCATATTCAATGTGAATGTAGCACCACTGATTGCACGGAATGCAGCTTTAATCTGCCTACAACCCACCACATACTTTAGAGCTTGATCCAATTGGAGATAACTTGAATAACCAAAGCAAACACCATTGGAATTGAGAACTGGAGAGAAGAATTAACATTAAGCTTTATGGCTTTAAGAAACAACAGGTCAATTCAAAGAAAATTGACAGTATTGCTGTTAATGCTTCTAAGAGCAAAACATGAAGGAATATTGCCATATTCATATATGATTGGTGATTACAAGCAAGTAAATCTTTAGGCTCTTACAGATCCAAATCCACAAAAAGAGATGATGACTGAATACTCAAGATATGGGCGATAATTATACGTTTGGCAAATAGAACGCCAATTGCCTTAGGCTGTGAGTACCATCAACTCCTGCTTACCGCCTACGCGTAGATCTGACAAAATCAAGGTTCAAAAATTCGACTGACTCCAAGAAACTCCATCAAATAAACCAAAAAAATTTATAATCAAAATAGGTTCGTATTCATCCAAGAACAAATCCCTTAAAAGGAATTTGATTAAAACATTTAATCATATGATGAATTGATGACTTTTTTGGTCCAAACTGCAGTCGAACAGGAAGCAGTTCATGAAAGAGTATTGTTCAAGAAAATTGAATCTACTGTAGAAAGATCGAGTCGATAGAAGTTAATTGATTTGGCTTTGATACCAATTGTTATTCCCAGATCTGACAGTTAATGTAAAGGAATTTAAAAAGAGATTTGTAGAAGAAGATGAATAAAATCGGCCGCCGCTTTCTTTATTGAATGGAAAATACAATCTCTCAAAAACCCTAATCGACTCTCATGTGATGTGTTTGAATCTGTGTGTTACAAAGTGTTGATAATTCTTCTCACTTCTATTTTATGCATGTATCACTTCTTATATAGGCGATATTTACATGATAACTTAATCCTATAAATATGGTAACTGAATCCTATAAACAAGTAAATAATCATTATCGAAAATGGGATCAGCATCATCCTTCAAGATTCTGAAGATAGTCGTCCAGAGGATAGACCAACCAGAGGTTACACCAACCAGACGATAGACCAACCAGAGGTTAGACCAACCAGAGGATAGACCAACCAGAGAATAGACCAACCAGAGGATAGACCTACCAGAGGTTAGACCAACCAGAGGATAGACCAACCAGAGGTTAGACCAACCAGATGATAGACCAACCAGAGGATAGACCAACCAGATGTTAGACCAACCAGAGGATAGACCAACCAGAGGATAGACCAACCAGAGGTTAGACCAACGAGAGGTTAGACTAACTAGAGGATAGATGTTTTAAGCTCAACAGCATCTTCAGGTCTTCCGTCCTTAGCCCCGATTGCTTAATAAAACTTTTTAGAATAATTAAGATCAATTTGATCCTAACAGCCTCTGACCAATCACTTAGATTAATTTTTGGCAAAAATTTTCATCGCCTTTGAAACCAGAGACCTCTAGTCCAAAGCAAATACTTGGTATTTTCTCACCAAGTATTCCCCTTCAAACCAGAGCCTCTGGATTCCAATTCTTTGAAACCAGAGCCACTTTGGTCTCAAACTTGGACTTCCTTGATCATTCATGCATGTAATTACGTCATTATTCATCATCCTTTGGCACCAGAGACCTCTGGTCCAAAGCCAATACTTTGTGAACTTTTTCACTAAGTACTCTTTTCTCAACCAGAGCCTCTGGTTCTAAAGACCAGAGCCTCTGGTTCTAAAGACCAGAGCCTCTGGATTCAAAGTCTTTGAAACCAGAGCCCTCTGGTCTCAAAGGCACATCCATTCTACCACCACATACATGCACTTAACCAAAAAAAAAAATCATATTTCTTTGCATCGCCTTTGCAACCAGAGCCCTATGGTCTCAAAGGCTCCATCTTTTCATACCATTTTGCATATACTTCACCATTCTTTCATAACTATTTTTTAATTACCTTTACAACCAGAGCCTCTGGTTCTAAAGACCAGAGCCTCTGGATTTGTTGTCTTTGGAACCAAATCCCTCTGGTCTCAAAGACCCACTCTATTTCATATATATTCTCATACTTAGCCACATTTCATATCACTTTTCATCATCCTTCACAACCAGAGCCTCTGGTCATCAAAATGAACCTACCTATTGGTTCAAGGGGGAGTTGTAAACTCAAAATCTCCTCCCCATGCATCATTTTAGGGGGAGCTTTTCATTCATCATAAAGAGCTTTTCATTGCATAAATATGTATTTTCCATCCCAGAGCCTCTGGTTCTACTATCCAGAGCCTCTGGACACCAAAATGCTACATAAATGATGAATAAAACATGTGTATGCAACCAGAGCCACTCTGGTCCTACATAATGGGTTGTCTATGCTTAACCAGAGCCTCTGGTTTTTCTATCCAAGGCTCATTATTCATACAACCCAATAATTCATCGATTAACTTATTCATCATGCGCAACCAGAGACCTCTGGTTCCTCATCCCAAAAGGGTATGTTTAATCAGAGACCTCTGGTTCCCCATCCAATGAGTCATGACCAACCAGAGCTCCTCTGGTTCCATGACAAAATAATTTTCATCCAAAAACCCATCTTAATTGCAAACTCTTTAAAGATTATACAACATTGCAGCTTTTGTGACTAAAAACTATACTTCATAGGTTTTTAGAAGACCAAAACTTCGTAATTAGTATTAATCTTACAATTAGATGGAATTTTAAATATATAAATTGTTATTGGATTGATATTACAAGAGATATTATTTGGAATAATTTTTAATTACTCCAAATAATCCAAACGTCATCTTACACAAAAGCCTACCACATTTACAGGTTGTTCCCCATAAACCTCTTCACATTACCCATCCACCCTCCCCATGACGACACGTGTCCTCCCACATTAATGGCACAGTACCATCAAGACGGCCCATGATCCCCACCAAATCACCTTTTTGCCAAACGTCTCCCACAATCATGATTACCATTTTTATATTATTTTTCTCAAATGCCTGTTCCCCTCCTCCACCTATAAATACCCATCTTCCCCAAACCTCTTTTTCTTTACGCTTCCTTAACCTGCAAAAAGCTTAAGATGAACTAAACGCAAAACCTGCAACCTGAAACTGCAATGGCATCTTCCGCCTCACACGAATCAAACAACAACGACAGCCATGTGCAATCAACCGGCGTTGACAGCCGTGCACTGGTGTTCCTCCCCATAAAACCAAACAACCACGCGATCGACCTTCGAACCAACCTATTTGAAGACAGGTTTGCTATCATGATAGAGTTTTTCCAGAACTGTGTTCTCCAACCGGCGTTGACTTTAACAGACAATGGCGTACCTCTCAAGTACCTCCAACAGTACTGGCAGACCTGGGAGTTTATCCCCGACAGCCGTAGAATCATGGGGGATATCGACGCCCCAAACGACATGGTATGCTCCATCAAGATCTCACGAGGAAAGGTCTTAAGAGTCCTTTGCATTCCCACACGCCAAGAACTTGGCATTGACCACTACGCCGAGCCACCCACGAGCTCCAACATCCTCCGCTTCATCTGAATGCTAGATTACAATCGTGACCTATGCAATGCCTCTGATTTCAAGAGGCAATTCCTCCCTCCAATGTGGAATATGTTCTTTTCCATATTGAACTGATCCCTGGCCTGCAAACTGGGATTGATGGATCAGGGCAACATCAATATAATGACTATCATGTACGGCCTCTTCTTCAACCTCCCGCTGGACTACGCTTTTCTCATCTACAACGAGATCCATGCAGCGGTAATCAAGAAGTGCAAGCTCAAGGCCGCAGGAAAGCCATTGACATTCGTGCTCTTCCCACGATTCCTCGCTCTCTTCATCGAAGATGCAATGAGGAGATTCGATCTACCGGCCGATGAACCATTCACTCTGTAGTTTCTAATGAATGGTCATCGACCAACGATCTCCAAGGAAGGTTACACCACGGAGAGGACAGTCTGTCGGGTCATGTTCAGCGTCATACCAGAGACGTCTGAGATAAGGCAGACCTATGAACGCTTTTTGTTGTCCCAAGAACCGAGGGCTGCTACCCCAGAGCACTTAGAGCCGTCACCAGACACCAACGAAGGAGCACAGGAGTCGTCTTCATCGGATGATGAAGATGACACTCCTCATGCATCCCCTGGCCCTTCACATACAATACCCATCCCCACTACCCAAAGGGCAACCACAACAACTACCCCTGGCGATCAAGGCCGAAGGGGTATTGAACATGGACGACCCAGTCCAATCCCTCACCTAGCCAGCCATCCAGAGGCCATTCTTCGGGCCTCTGAAGATGATGAAGTCGAGGAACCTCACCATCCATCGCGCCCCCTCCCAACAGAGGGACGATGAAGAAATAAGAGCCAATTCGCCTCATGGCTCGCCACTATCCTTCACACACCCAGAAGCATGTGTTGCTTCTGGCATTACTGATCCCCAAGATCGTTCAGAGTGATCTCCAATTCATGCACAACACACCCCTTCGATACTTGATCTAGCGAAGGGGAAACACACTTACTTCTCTTACCCAGCCTCTGAATCCGAGGAAGAAGAAGAAGTTGTTGCAACATCAAGAGATAGCTCCTCACTACAGGGCTATCAAGGACATGATGGAAGTCCTTCACGACCTATATTTTCACAAGGCAATGAAGGCGCCTCTGGAGCTGAGGCTCAACCTGTAGCATCCGTTGCTGCAGGGGTTATCAATGTGGCTGATCTGATCACAAAGGCTGAGTTCCAAGCCTTTGTAGACTCGATCCAGCGGTCCTTAGAAGACTTAAAACTCATCATACAAGGGATTGTCGACAACCCTCCATCCATCGACCTCACCCCCCTTCGATAGTCCCTTACAACCCTTGAAACCCAAACCCGAGACAACACAACCCGTCTCCAAATGCTACAACAAACAGTCACCCAGCACCATAACACCTCCTCTACCCTTGCCACCTAAAGAAACCAACTCATCATTCACTCCATCGCCACCCCCACAGCCCAGGCAACTGCGATCGATGAGACCATAGCCTCAATCACCACCCAAATAAACACCATATCATAAACCCTTAACACCCTTCCAGCCACCATTATATCCCAAATCCCACAACCGACCCCAACCCCAACTTCATCAATCGATGACACATTAGCCTCTCTCTCATCCCAAATGACCACCATCCAAAACACCCTATCCTCCCTCCTAGCTACTATAATAGCCCACATACCCCAACAACCTACTTCTCCACCCCCCCTGCAGCTCCATCCTTCGATGAAGCATTTACTTCCTTCACTGCAGAGGTGAGGAAAATCATAGCCAACCTTCCCATTCCTCCATCCACATCCACTTCCACCTCCGTGCCCCCACCCGCTTCATCATCGAGCACGGAGTTTTCCACCAGAGCCGATCTCAGGGCTCTATCAAAGGCACTTATCTCATCATTTAATGAGATAAGTGCAAAGTTCACTGCCAGGTTGGTTGAGCCCACAAATGCACTGAAGAAGAGTCTTTTACAACAGTAAGATCGAACGAACTCTCTTCTTCACTCCATGGAACTACGGTGCAACAAGGATCAAGTTGCGTACATTAGCCGATCACATCAGGCTATGGAAGAAAAACAGGAGCAGAGCCTCCTGTTCATCAAGTCGCCCCCTCAAAAGGCGAAGACATGAGGATCCAGACCCCGATGATCATGGCCTAGGTCCTCATGAGGGGGAGAATCAAGCCACCACTTCCCAACCGATGGAACCCGCTGCACCACCACCCTCACCTCAAACGCAAAACCAACCCTCTCCCAGAACCCAAGTGAGAAAACCAAAGGCTCAACTCTCTGAAGATGTACATAATGTACATGTTCCCCTCGTCACTCCCCAAGAACCCATCGAGTTGAGTTCATCGACCGATGAAGAGCCATCCACACCACCAACCACCAACCTACCCTTCACCCCATCACCAACTCCAAATCTACCATTAACCCCCTCACCAACACCACGCACCACAGAACCCTTCACCCCTATACCCATACAACCTCAACCTACAATCACCCAACCTTCATCACCACTACAACCTCCAACCCAAACTCAAACTAATGAACCAGAGACCACCCAAACACAACCTCTTGAACCAGAAATCACCCCACCTGCATCCAATGAACCAGAGCCAACTCAAACCTTTCTATCACCAACCCCCTCTCAACCATTAGCCCAAACACAACCCACATCCAAACAAACACCAGGTGCAAGTGGATGTTCCTTCTTCATCAAGGCACCCTCCTCAGGGGGTCGTTGATGAAATCATCGCAAACATGGAGTCACTCAGGAGACATCCAGAAATGTCGTTGAGGAAGCCAGTCATGATGGAGAACATCCATCAATATATGTACCATGATCGCAATGAAGGGCTAACTCTCAATCCTCCAATCCTTTCCCCAGAATCCATGAACCTCCTACACCATAGGTTTGTGAGACAAACCACCCAACCACCAAGGACTGTCTTCTCAAACGATGGAATAAGGTTGGTCATGGACATCAAAATGAGGACCTTCGCCAACCGAGCCATCAAGTACATCGAGTACACAGTGGAGTGAGCCCATGGTCAGGTCAGCGTCTTTAGTGACAATGACTTGATCAATCTCAATCCCTATGACTTGATCGAGCTATACACATACATGACTCAGCGACAAGATCAGGGCATACGATTTGGGATGGTGAACAGAGCGATCGTGCAGACAAACGAGACCTTAGTGAAGCATCGAGCCAAGAGTGCCTTCGAGATTGCTCTTCGGCTTGGCATCGACAGACAATCCTGCACTCCACCTGATGAAGACTTCCCTGGCCTACAGGAAAAGAGATATGCCTCTGTCCTTACTCAACCAGAACTGGGTCTGGTATACAAAAATGAGTTTGGAACGAATAAATTTTTTAGGTTGACTGAGGCCTTTAAGTATTCAAATGAAACACTTAAATGGTTTCAGAAAGCCATCAGAGACAGATTGAGCAGATCTCACGTGCCAACAGACAATGGACAGAGACTGATACATGAGATATCTACAGTCATCGATTACAAAGGACTACTCATGCGTTTTTGGGAAATATCACAAGGGAGACCCTAAATGTAGTCTTATGTTTTTTTGTCTTGTAATTTCCATTTCATCAATGTAAGAATTCATCATTTGTTCCAATGAAAAATTTGGCAAAAGATGATTTTCTTTAGAATAGCCTYTGTTCTTCATTTATACTTTGAATGTTCCTAGAATAGTTAATGTTTGTTCTTTCATTACTTAGCGGGAGATTGTTAGAACCCATAAGTATTATGTATGAAATAATGAAGACAAACAAGTGATGAAGAACCAGAAGGCCGATGGAAGACTTCAAGGAAAAATAACTAAGTCTAAAGAACAACCACAGGGTCGATGAACTGACCAGAGGTGTGATGGAAAGTGCATCTCTATAACCACTCTAGGCAATAACACTTGAAGTTTCCTTCACCAGTTCATCCAGAAGCAAGCAATGAAGATATAAAAATAAGGTTGAACTCATATCCCATGGAAGACAGCTGGAGATGACCAATCAACAGCTGGATTCTACAAAGTTTATCTAGGTTTAATGTTTATCCATGTTTTAGATAAGCTTTATATAGTTAGTAGAATATTAGCTAAATAGTTTCACTAGATATTTATCTTCTTATTAGCTTACTTGTATAAATAGGTGGTTAGGCCTATTGTAATCTAAGACACTTTATGTTTTTCACATCATTGGAATAAAGTGAAATCTTTGACACTCAAGTATATTCTTAGAACGTTTATTAATAATTCTTGAGTGTTCATCATTTTATTCATTCAAACACTATAATTTGGTTATTCTTAACTTAATTATTAGTGTTATTGAAATATCTGGGATCAACAGTCTTCAAGATATGGTTCTCTAAGTCTTGATCGGTCTAGCCCTGGAGTATTTATCCTCACCGCAAAGGGTATGTATTTCCTTGAAGATTTACAATTGCAGCTTGTGGAACAGAAGACATATTAGGAACACTTTATGATTAAACAAGAATTGGTTCATGTACTTCTTTGGGATCATATTGAAATGGAAAAATAGGTTCATCTTCATCCATATCTACTTCAAAGTCAAAGAAAGGTTCATCAGACTCATCATCATCTCCAGCTTCAGCTTCAGCTCCATAGTCCTGAACCCCACCGATTTCTTATGAAAATACCTCATTAAATCCCATATTTGCTGACAGACCCAGTAACATCCTTGTTTCTACAGTGGAGATCACCGGGTTTTCAACCATTAGCTCGACCTCTAGGTCTGTAGCTATTATCATCTCCAGGCCAGTAGTCCTTTCACTATTGCCAGCTTGAACAAGACTTTGATCATTAAGCTCCCCATAATTCTCACCTTCAGACAACAACACTTCTTTACCCCTCAAGGACTTAGCCACTCTTTGTTTCTTCTTCTCCCCCTTATGGTGATCAGGATTGTCCTGATCATCATGTCTTCTTTTGAGAGAGGTGTCATGAGCTCACAAGTATTTCTCTAGAATTGACACTCTTTAGAAAGTGTATCAATTGAGCTTTGTAGGTTAGCTATTGACTGGGTAGAAGAAGCAATTTTAGAGCCGAGCTTTGAGAGACTTGAAACTACAACGCTCTGAAATTTTATAAACTCTATGGCTCGAACGACTTGGAAATTTTCTATTGACTGTCTAAGAATACAAACCAGATCTACATCCATCGAGTCCATACTTTGTTCAGTAATCATCTTGGCATAGAGCATGGACTTGAGCAGGAGTTTCTTCTATCGCCGGTTGCAGGAGTTTCTTCTATTGCCGGTTGCTTTCCCTTCAAAAATCGTTTTAAAACCATTGATATTATCCATTAAGGTATCCTAAACAGCCTTTAGGGTGCCATTCAAAAATTCCCTCGAGAGAAAGTCTGGTAAGATAACTCCTGGATCACTTAGATTGCCAGTTGTAACAACGGTCGAGTAAACTGTTGTGCCAATGTTTAGTGTTGGAAAGGCGTTAGCACTGGTAGGACTGTCCTTGTAGAATGTCAAATGACTCTACTCTGGTCGTTCTGGCATGTTCACTAAGAACAGTAGATGGAGCAACGAATGCTCCTGACTCCAGTGTACCTAAAGTGTTTATTGGCTCTAAATTATGAGTGTACACAAATTAAGTCATAGACTGGGGCAGGTGTCTACTATTTTCAATATCTTGTTCCTTCAAGCAAGGAACAGATAGTAGTTGTGCTTCATCCCCGTGAATATTTGAAACTGACACTTGTTGAGCAGTGACAGAGTGGCTGGGAGAGGTGTACAATTGCATAGTTAGGCGAGCTATGTCTTCTTCAATGCCGACATCCAACGAATGGATGTCAACAGTAGATGTGGGTGACCGGCTATGTGTATAAGTTAGGATTGGAATAGATAATTCTTTTGATGTTCCACACACACTCTCACCATGTTCTTCTTCTTCCTTTTCACTCAACCTCTCAGTATTTTCAACTAAATCTCCCTCATCCATCCTTATATCGTCCAATAGACGATATAATTCGCCAAAATCAAAAAAAATCTTCTTCAAACTCAAAATCCATTAAAGGAATATCTTGAAGACTTGGAAATTCAGCACCGTCTAGATTTTGATCATCGTCATTGTCATCATCATCATCATCATCATCATTATCATTGCCTAGATGAACAGCCATATCAGATTTAGTATCTTCCGAGCTTGTTGAAGCAGAGGAAGTACTACCACTTGAAGTTTGTGCATGTTCAGAGTCTCCCCGCTTCAAACCCCTCTCATTCACATTTTCTCTCAATGCACATCCTTGTTCATGTACCCCTTGTACCTGAACTCTCTCAGCTAATTCTCAACCCTCACCGCACTCAACTGAGGCATAAGGTGATCCCGGGTGTTAGTTCAGTCGGTGCTGACCGAACTATAGGATCTATAACTCTTGTATACTCTAACACACATTGAGCACTCCAATCAGTGTTGGCTATAAGTCCAAATCTTCAGCTTCAGTGTGTGGCCTTATAAACTACATTTCATAATTTGGACCAAATTCAATGTCCAGTCTTGAAGGAATATTCTTGTTTGATCTCATCATGGCCCTTATGATCAGTTGAAATGGAACGAACTTTCTGGATTTAGAGGCAAACTTCTTCGCATGAACTAATTCTGCTAGCTCATTCCAGATCACAATTGTGTAGTCATATTGACGGCTAAAGACGATGCCATGGAAAAAATTTTGGAATGAACTACTACAGGTGTCAATTCCAGCAGTCTTGGATGTTAAACATCGGTTCAGAATAGAAAATAGCAAGTGCCACACCAATGGAAGAAATTTTCTTCTAAACTGAGAAGGGTTGGTAAAACACCCGAGTATCCAAGACGTTTGATGTCATGGCAAAGTTCTTCATCAGATATGAAGTCTTCAAAGTCAGATGATGCAGCAGCAGGATTAGGTTTCGGCAAGTTTAAGATCTTTCGCAGCCTTTTGAGAGTAAGACGACTTATGAAGTTATCCACATGCCTTTGAAAATAGTACTGATTTCCTTATTTAATATAAGCAAGGGTATGCCAGAACTGCTGAAGGTAAACAAGAGGAACATCAGCTGTTGCAGACTGTGTATAAGCAATTGGATGTCCTTTTAGAATAGTAGGGATAATAGGATATTCAGACGGCATGAAATTGAAATGTTGAATATTTGGCTTAAGGTCAAGGTATAGGGATTTAAGAAATATGGTTTCATCTGGGTCTATTTGGGTAGCTGACTGGGAATAAGTGGTTGGTTCAGATGTGATGGGAGGTATGTAGTTGTCATCATCAGATCCTTGGGAATAAGTGGTTGGTTCAGATCTGACAGGGAATAAGTGGTTGTTTTATCTGTTTTTGATCTGATTTGATCTGTTTTGAACTGTATTGAGATTTTTGAATCGTTTTGCGTCGTGTAAACTGTTTCAATCAGTTTTAACTGTTTATAACTGTTTTTAACAGTTTTTTAACTATTTTCAACAGTTTTTAACTGTTTTTACTGATTTTTGACGGTTTTTGCTGATTTTCTTATTTCTCAACAGTTTTGTGTTTTTCTGGTTTCCTTTTGAGCTTATTGATTGATTTTGATTTTTTTTACTGATTTCACAGCGTTAGATTCTTTGATCAATCTTATTTTTAAAATCACAGTTTCTTTTGAGAGGGAGAATAAAGAATTGAGAATTAGAGTTTCTGAGTTGGAAAAGAGTGCAAAAGACTTTAAAGGTAAATATATACATATGTTCTCTGAAAATCATGTTAATGTGGAATTTATTGCCAATTTACAAAAGGAGCATAAAGAAGCATTAGAAAGAGTTGAGAATGATTCCAAATATTGGATTAATAAACTTGAAAATCTTTGGATGATGTGAGAAAAGAGTGTGATGATGAATTGAAAACTTGGAGTAAATCAAATAAAGAACTATTTAATAAACTTCAAGAGGCTCAAAGAGCACTACAGACTGAGAGAAACTCTCCAAGGAATAATACTGAGACTGAGGATTTCACTAATAAAATTCATAAGTTTAAGAGTAATCTGTTTGAGATTAGAAAATTACTGGATTTAGAGAAGGAGAAGGTTCTGGAAGCTGAAAAGAGTTTGAATTTTGAAAGAACAGAATTTGAGAAAGAAAAGAAGAGATTTCTTGAAGTAAAGAAAAGATTTGGTGTTGAACGCGTATCTTATGAAAATAAGATTAACTCTCTTGAGCTGAACGCGAAAATGCTTTTGAATCAAATCTCGGATTTTGAGCAGCTGATTATCTTGGAACGAGCCAAGATAGATAAAGAGAAAAACGACATCAGAGAAGAACAATATCAGCCAAAACCATAAAATGCCTGACTGCATTACTCAAAAGCAGAAGGCTTTAGATGAAGAGAAGAAGCAATTTGAGCTTGAAAAGAGAAATACTACAAAGAAATATGCAGCTATAGCTAAAGAGCTTGTTGAAAAGAAAAAGTGGCTCGACATTGCGTCTGAGAATGAAAAAAGCAACTCAGATGAAGAGAGAAGAGAGCTTGACAATCAAAAGAAGAAATTTGACAAGTTGAAGAAGGAGTTAGAAGGTAAACTCCTGGATACTTCAAAGAAATTGTCTGATATGAAGACAGAACTTGAAACTGAACTGAAGATGAGAACTAAACTTAAAGAAAAGTATGATTTAGTTGTTGATGAACGAGACCATCTTTTAAAGAAAGTCAAAGACTTTTCTTGTGCCCAAAGCTCAATTGGTTCTCCTTGACAGTGTAAAACAAGCTTTTATGATTGTTCCAAATCAAACAGTTATTCGAGCAGCCCTAAATCTA
>NW_020201603.1:33590-40589 GCF_001531365.2 Cynara cardunculus var. scolymus
AAGTGGATTTGAAAAGATCTACTTACAATTTTATGAATTGACGGTTTTCGCTGAAGTTCATTCATTTTGAAGTATGATGTAATGATTCTCATTTTATCACAAGGGGGAGTATGAAATAATGAATGAAATGTTCATTTCCGAACGATAAAAGGGGAGTATGATATATAAGATCAAGGGGAAGTAACATCAAAGATCGGCAAATGACTCAAAGAAGTATGACTAGAGATTATTATAGAAGATTATTCTTGTGCTACAATGTCTGAGAGTTTTTGAATGTGAAGATCATCCTTACAACAGTTTACTGATAAAGATTTCTCGTCGAAGAGATTGTTTAATTTTGAAGAAGAAAGTTTGTGAGATTTTGTCTGAAGAAATTCGTTTTTGAGGAGAATGTTAGTGATTTGTTTGTCTGAAGATTCTTTGAAGATCATATCTGAAGATTATTGCTGATTTTGTTCTACATTGTTGAATGAGAAGATCATTGTTGTTCTACATTTGAGGGGGTGAATGTTAGAAGATTTTCTTAACAAAAGATCATCTGAAGTTTTAAAGTGAAGATTGTTTTGAAGTTTTTGAAGAAGTCATGAAGTGCTTAAAGAGACAAAGTTCAAACGAAATTCAAAGCATGTAAATTCTTTCAAACCTGAATACAAAGGGGGCGAATGTTAGAACTAAATTTCAGTGTAAATTGTATTCGTCTTGAAAAGATAATTTTGTCTATAATTGTTGTAAAAGTCATCGTGTTTGACTTTCCTAATAGTTTGACTTTGACTTAGAAGGGTTCAAGTTTGACCCTATATAAAGGATTTGTCTTTTGTAATTTTGTAGGAGATTTCATTTTGTAACAGTACGTAAAGTTTGAGAGATATAAAAAGTTTGACTTGTTGACTTTCTCTCTCAACTCTCCTCTCATGTTCTTGAATGATAAACTTAGATCTGCCATGGATTATTGAAGATTAACTTGAAGATTGATCATATTGGACTTACGAAAGGTAAACATATTAGACCCATAATAAAATCAAATTCCAAAATGATATAATATTGATACAAAGACCGAAACAATCACTTTTGCCAAAACTTTTATAATTTTCTCTGAAAGCTCAAAAAATATCATTTTTGGCTTTTTCCGCTAAAAAAAATAAAACCAACTCTAAAAAATTACTAAAACACAAAATAACATCACATAAAAAAAATCTTACAAAAAAATTAACAAGATAAAAAAATAGAATTTTTTTAAAAACACTGAAAAATCACTTATAATTTACATAGAAAAAGAAACAAAAAATAAAAAAGTTTTCACACACGAAAAGAGAAAACAAAATTAACACATTAAAAAAAATCTCTCCGCACAGGAGCTCTCCGGACAACACTATCCGGATAATATAAGGAGTCCTCACCGGTCAAAATAAACTCTCTTCTCCAGTCAAAAATTAAACTCTCCTCTCTCTGGGGAACACTAAAGCTCAAATTTTCACCTGTTAACTCTATCCGGTCAAGTCTTCTTCGATTAACACTCTGCGGTCAAGACCTCTCCAGTTAACACTTTAAATTAATTCTCCGGTCAAAACATCTTACATGATTAAAATATTTATCAGTCAAAATCAAAATATGTTTAATCCTTACCGACTAAAGAACTCTCACTAGTTAAAAGTTCAAAACCATTAAATTCGTTCTGGTTATCAATCACAATTATATTCAAATAACACAGATTAATGTTCTTATCGATCACCAATGTACCAAACAAACAGTCTCTTTCGTTCATGTTCATTAAGAATATTGGCAAGTTAAAGTTTAAGTTCATTAGGAGAATTATTCAAGAACAGAGTAGGATTCAAAACAATGTTAACAAACCTTAAGATTTCATTGAATAGAGTCCAAATAGATCAATCAATTCAATAATCCAAAAGTGAAAGAACAATCTAAAATGAATCAAATTGGTGAAGGAAGTTCAAAGAAGACTTCGTCTGATGAGCGATTAAGGTATTATGAGCAATGAAGAATGAAAGATGAAGAACAAGTGAAAGTAAAAAGTGAAAAGTGAAATCGAACACCGTATTTATAGGGAAAACTGAAACAACACGAAGACACCGATTCAAATTCCTCATCGGACGATGCTTTGTCCGGATAGGCTCCTCATTGGACAAGCCTTTGTCCATATAGACTTCTTATCGATCAACACTTATCAGTCTATCCTTCATCGATCAACACCTTGTCCAGATAGGCTCTTCATCGGACAACACCTTGTCCGGATAGACTCTTATCGAACAAGCCTTCATCGGTCACCTCTATCAAGTAACCCTTCATTCGATCAATGCCTTGTCCGGATAGGCTCTTATCAGATAACGCTTTGTCCGGATTGACCCTTCACCAGACAACACTTTGTTCTTAGGATTCTTATCGATCAAAGCTTCATCTCTAAAAGTACCTATAAAAAATTTATATCAGTTAAAATCCAATCATAAAAATAATATAAGAAATACAAATATTTTGCTCCCCCTAGAAAAATGATTATGATAAACAAAAAATTTCAACACTCCCCCTCAAATATAGAATCCATATTCAAAAACATTTTTCAATACTCCCCCTAGAAAATAGATTTCTCATTAAGAATATTATAACAGATAAATCATTAAGCTCTTTTTTGAATTAGCTCAGGTTCTGAACTGAATTGTTTAGAAGTTGTGTTCAAGAGCAGGTCCTGAACTGGGTGTTCATAAAGCATATTGAAGACCAGTAACTAAACTGAAGTGTTTAGAAGCTATAGTGGCAGATCACATACTTCCCTCAAATCATTCATCAATATATCATATGAATAAATGTCTGACATCAGCATAACACATGATACACCTTCAAAACATATTAAGTAGATTTTGGTACCTACACATACATGGGTCCTATTTTGTTAGTACTGGTTTGAGGAATGCTATATATACCATACCACCTATTCTTATCAAATAATTTCTTTTTAGTTCTTTTAACAGGTAAATCAGATATGCAATAAGAATCATACCAGTCATTATTGTACCTGTTGTTCTTATACCAACTGTTCTTATACCAGTTGTTCTCATGCCTGGTATTGAAATTCTAGCTGTTTCCATACCAATTGTTTCTGTACCATCTACTGATCTTCTTCTTGTTGACGCAATCATTTGTTCCACATGTTGAGCATCAAATTCTTCTCTTGCTAAGACTGATTAACTGATTAGTAGACTTCACAATGCAAGATAAAACAATCTTAGTAACAAATGATTTCTTATCATCAACAGACTTATGAGAAGTCTTACCTAAAAATTCAGCTTTATTAACCCAAACCTTTTTCACTTTTGAAAAATTATTATCTGATTCAATTATGTAACCTTTATAAAACCGATTTTGTATTATGAGACTTGTTCTTTGAAACAGTTGATTTCTGGCTACTTGAATAACTGTTGGATTTGACACTAGAACAGTCATTCAAGCAAGTTTTACACTTAGATTGAGAATCAGTTGAGCTTTCAGTACTCGTTTCATAAAATTCTTTTATTTTCTTTAGCAACTAACCTCTCTCTTCAATAACTAAATCATATTGCTTTTTAAGCTCAGATCTCATATTTATTTCAGTTACAAGGTCAATCTTTAAATCAGACAATTTCTTTGAGGTTTCAGAGAACTTACCTTCTTAGCAGTATTCTTCTTCTCAGATGCAAAGGCTTTTCTTTCTTCATCTAAAGCCTTCTGCTTAGCAACAATGCTCTTGGTCATTTCCAGATATTTCTTTTTAGATTCTTACAAATATTCTTTCTTCTCATTATCAAACTTGGCTCTTTCTAAGATGATAATTTGTTCAAATTCAGAAATCTTCTCTGACAGTTTTGCATTGTTCAGCTCAAAGACTTTTGATCTTACTATCAAGACTCTTCTTTGCAACATTAAATTTATGTTTAGATTCAGAAATTTTCTCTGACAATTTTAAATTATTCAGTTCAAGAATTTTGATTTTACCGTTAAGAATCTTCTTTTCAGCATTAAACTTATGTTCAAATTCAGCAAATCTTTCCTTTTTCACATCCATTTTTAGCGGTATTTGCTTTTTCAGACTTTAACAAATTTTCCAATTCAGTTCCTCTCTTCTTCTCCTTCTCAAATTTCTTTCTTTCAAAATTCAGTTCTATCTCTGCTTCATAAAGTCTTTTAGTCAGCTCATAGTTTTCCTTTGTCTGTTTCACATTTCTTTCCTCTAAATCAGATGAAAAACCTATAGAGATAAATTCATCAATTTGTTCTTGTAAGGATTCTTTTCTTCAAGAAACTTTTCATTTTCTTTTGCTAAATCTTTAGCCCACGAAAGATTGAAACGATTTTCGTAAAACAATTTTAGCATACTTATCTTCTTCCAATTTAAATTTGCTTTCCAACTCAGAAATTCTTTCTTTCAAATCTTCATTTTCTCTCTCAAATTTTAAATGATGGAGAATAAGCACAAGACTAATATTGATTTCAATGATGGAGAATAAGCTTAGTAGACTTTCTGGGTGAAGCAAACACTTGTTAGCTACAAGCCTACAACTGTTAGCAGGGTTAAGAATTTTTTATTTAAGGCCATGTGGGTGCTCCTTTTACCAAGTTTTATTACTGGAAATGTAAAACTAAGAATGGGGTTATAGTTATTGGTGTTGTATGGTGACATGGCAAAAACCTACCTAAATATGAACATATCTCCTTGGCCTTGGGAAACATAAGATAATCCTTCTTGGCAGTGGACTTCCTATCTACCAAGTTTTCTTTTCACCACACCTGGCCACAGATCTGGAGGAACACATTTGCACAGCAAAAATCAACATCTTGTTTTTTTTTATGTATAATCTGGTTTATTGTATACAATATGTATACTCTTTTTTTATGATAGAATGCTTTGGATAGGGAATTATAAGAGATTTTTTCCTATGCTTTTCAATCTTGTCATGCTTGTTTGGATTGATATACTATTATGTATTGGCTTGAACYATTAATTATTTTCTATTTTTCATTTAGAAATTTCTTTCAGAACTGTTGTCAAACGTTAATTTTCATTAAACACAAGAATGATGGTAAAATGATAATTTTATGTCATTCAGACTGTTAATTCAAAATAGTTTCCAAACAACCTTTTTCTATCTAACACTAAATCATACATAATCTCTTAATCATTCTGACCACGTAATCATTCTGTATTAAATCATTCAATAACTGTCAAACAGCCCCTAAATCATAAAGATGTATCTAACATGTTTTAGAAAATCAAAAGAATTATTTAATAGATTTTAAAATATCCAAATCTTATTTGTTTCAAAAAATTATCTAACAACTTAATAATTTCAAACGGTAAACTTTATCGGTATTTTTAGACTTTTCGGTCAAATTAAACAACGCCTTGGTCCATTTGAGTTATACGGTGGGCTCCACGAAGATGTTGTTAGGCTGCTCCGGCTGATTCACAGGCGACGACAACGGCACGGCGATTAGAGCCCAGCCCAGTCTCTTTCTGTCAGCTCACTCCGCCGCAGCGCCGCTCCCCTTCCCTCCCGACGGTTACAACCCAGCGACCATCATATCGCTCCTGTCCAGGCTCCAGCGGCGGGCGCCCCCATATCCTGAAATCTCCAATTCGTTCTCCTGCTCAGGTTAGATACTTTATACTTAAATTAGCTTTTCTAATGTAATAAATAGGGTTTCAATTATTCTACTTGGCCTAAAAAAGGGTTTTGAATATATAAAGCTTTGAACTTGGGTCAGTGGGCGTTACTTCATAAAATAGGGTTTTATTTGTCGTCGAAGTTAGAAACTGTAAGATGAGTCTCTATATTCAAGTAATTTACCTTCTTGTGGAATGGAAACTTATGTGATTTTTTATTATTACTAGTTTTGCCAGGTGAAGAGCCATAGGGATTTTCATACTATTATTTGTTAAGAATTGGATGCACTGTGTTGTTCAAGCTGAATTATAGTGGTTGTTATTTGAACTTACCTTCATTGTATAGGTACTGAAAATTTGCTAATTTTCAGACGTTATGTGCTTGATTATAATGTGTGCATTACTGCATTAGGACTCCAAGTTGGGGCCGTGGGTGTTACTCTATAAATCGGTGTTGAAGTCAGGCCAGCATTTAGAAATTACCTGTTAATGCTTAATATTCGTTTATCCTAGTTGAGTTGGGTAATTGATTATGCCTCTTTAACATTTTTTCATTCTTCTAGTTGATTGGTGATTTATGTTTCAACAGTCGGACCGCAATCATTTCATTGTAGGGAGTTCATTGCATCATTTGCATTTTTTCTTGGGCAAGTCAGCTTTCATCTCCATATTCACGAGTTGTATATCTTAAGTTTTGGTCCGAAATTGTTACCAGTGGTGAGTATATTCATGAGTATATTATCCTATCAGGTTGATCTGCTTTCTTGCTGTTATCTCTTTCATCCCCAAAATCTACCTTATTGAAACTCCTTTATCACTCTTTGTAACTTATTTCCTATGTCGTTTCTGTATGTATGTGTGAGAGCTAGAAAAACAAAATGAACCGAAGAACCTAAGTGAGCAGAAGTTCCATAATGTGTTACAACCATACTTGTCAAACAAACAAACAAACAAGTGAATGGTACACCTGTTACAAAAAGAGATTGATGTCGTCTTTTTCTTAACAAAGAAAAGATGTTCATTCCTCCCTGCTATTATCTTTTTTTGAGGTTTAAACTTGACTGTTTTAACTCTGAGTTTACTATATTTTGGTTTTATTGGAGATGAACATTTGTTTTTATGAAAAGACCAAAAAAAGCTATAGTTTGCAAGAACAGAAAGATGCTAAACAAATGATGTACTGAGATAAATGTAAAAGAAAGCCTTAAAGGTAAATAAAAACTTGTCGAGGTAACTGTTGAATCTGTAAAGGTCGGTATTCCACTTCTACAAAATAGTCGAGTTGAATTGATCATTTAATCAATATAATATCTTTGTGTTTGCCATTTTAAGAAAATTAGTTTTTCCTT
>NW_020201603.1:41804-50736 GCF_001531365.2 Cynara cardunculus var. scolymus
ATCGACCCCCTAATGCAGTTTTTATTTCATTTTTGGTCTCCCAAGTTCTTTATCACCAATTTTTAGCAGCGTACCCAGTCTGTAGTTTATCTTGGCATTGATTACTTCTAATTACATGTCTTTTTCGCCTTTTCATTCACAGCATCTGTATCTTCAATCTGCGGTCCTCTAGCAGTTAATTGCTTTGAATTTACTCTGTGGAGTTGCATGACTTTAGAAGATGCTTTGTTGGATTTTGGGTTTTGGAAAAAGCTACAAGTTTCCGTGTATTCACTACCGTAATCTAGGGTATAGACACAACCAAAGATACAATTTGGTTAATGTAAGGTTGAAATGGGTAAAGGATAGTGTATTAGATACTGTTGTAACAGGTGAAAGAGAGCTCAGAGCAGCCTGGGTAATTGTGTCCATTATAGCAGCTGACTATGGTGGTTGCCTCCCCATCTACCGGCTTTCCGGCCGTCGGAGAGGCCAATTGGGTCTTCCCGAAGACCTCAAAATTTCCACCTTTATGAGAAGATACCCAAATATTTTTGATGAATTTCATGTTCCTGACACCGGTGGTACTCTTGTTCCTTGGTTTAGATTGACCCCAGATGTTATTAGACTAAATCAAGAAGCAAATGCAGTTTTTAGACAACATGAGAAAGATTTCCTTGATAGGCTTTGCAAGCTTCTTATGCTCACTAAAGATATGATTCTTCCGTTACCAACAATAGACCAGTTGAAATGGGATTTGGGTTTGCCTCATGATTATGTTGATTCTTTCATCCCAAAGTACAAGGATGTTTTTTCTTTAATTCGCCTTCCTGACGATCGTGTTGCTTTAAAGCTTATATCGTGGCCCAATGAGCTTGCTGTTTCACAATTAGAAATGAATGCTCTTATGCAACAAAAAGACGAAGATGTTATAGCTGGTAGGTTGGGTTTTCGTATTGGATTTCCAAGGGGATATGGGTTAAAGAGGAAATCTATCAAGTGGTTGGAGGAGTGGCAGAGGCTTCCCTATACTTCGCCTTACTATGATTCAAGCCATTTGGATTCACGGACGGATGTTTCTGAGAAAAGAATCGTGGGAGTGTTTCATGAGCTTTTGCACCTTACCGTGCAAAAGAAAACTGAGCGCCAAAATGTTAGCAATCTTCGAAAGCCACTGAATCTTCCGCAGAAGTTCACTAAGGTCTTTGAGCGCCATCCTGGCATTTTCTACATTTCCAAGAAGAACAACACACAAACTGTTGTTCTGCGGGAAGCATATGATCGTCATCAACTTGTTCACAAACATCCCATCTCTGAAATCAGGGATAGGTTTGCATGTCTGATGAAGGAAGGGTTTCTGGATAGGAGCAAAGGCTTATATAAGGAACACCCTGCTACAAGTTTAGGTGAAGATGAATCACATGTGTTTGAGGCTGAATCGTTTGCAAATGAGTTTGAATCGGAAGAGGAATCCGAGGCTCATATGTTTTCGGAGTATGAATCTGATGAAACCACTCATCACTTCCGATTGTCCAAATAATGTTTTGTTGCCTATTTATGTGGTAAGTTATCTTGTGATCTGTTTCTTCTTTTACAAGTGTTTGAAGATGCACATACGCTGACTAACATATCAACTTTGCAAAACAAAAATAGTAATAATATACATGAATCACTCCATTTCTTGCCTCCTGTAGTTGTTTTTGTATATATACATTATCATGTAAGACAAAGACTATATGTATTTTATACAATGGACGATCATGAAAAGTCAACCTGTCTTGTATATGACATCATTTTTCTTTTAGTAGAGAAATATTGATTCCTTTTGTTGCAACTTTGTTTTTGGTTACAATCATTTTTCTTGCATGAATAGCTGTAAAAGGTGTCATTGTTATATAAATTGTTTAGGTGAATTTGTTGATGCATAGCAAGCCACTATACCTTTGTTGTGATGCTTTTTTTTGACATGTAATAATATTTATTTCATGATTTATGGCATGTAATATTTTTCTTTTTATCTTCTTGTTTTTAATTGTAAAAGTACTAGTTTTAGGACTTGTACATTTTATTTCAAATATGTAACAAGATGGAAGGTGTTGTCATGGAGTGCAAAATGTCAAGAAGTGCACTTTTACCATCAACAGAAGATGCGGTTAGTGGGAGCTCTAAAACCGTCACAAGAAAGATTTTAGGTTCATGTTCTTAGGATTGACTCGGTTTTGTGTTGGCTCTCAAAAATGATAGTTTGTGGCTTGCCTATGCATTCTTCGCTTGTTTATGGTTTATATATATGTTTGTTAATATAGGGTTGGGTTCCGGTGAGAAAGGAGGTTATGGTGAGAGGCGTAAGAAGAGATCTCTGCCCGTGGATCAATTCTAATTGAATGTTAATACTAATTCCCTTCTAAAGTGAAATGCATGGGTAAACATGAGATTAAAGTGATCAAGAGTTCAGATTTCTTCTTATGCTTTTGACCTAACTTCTTTTCTCACACGATCCTTTACCTATTGATATATGTGGGTAGCTGAAATAGGATTTCGGTTGTTAGAAAATGTTTTTATAAATCCTAAAAAACGGAATTTTAAGCTTGGCATTTGTTATTTATAAAATTGCAACCAAAATGGTTTTAGTAATACAAATATGTGTTCTATAAAAACTCAACTATGTTTTAGAACGTCATAAAATGAGTTCTAACAAATTAAATTGAGTTTTAAAATTATCAAACTCTAATTAGAAGTTTTTTAGGTTATATTTTAAAGCTAAAAATGGTCATAAATTAAATTTTATAAAATTAAATTTTAATAAATTCAAACTTCGACATGTAAAATATAATTTTACTATAAAAAACCGTACAATGATTCTCGAATGCAAGCATTTATCATTGTACATCATTTTGAAAAAAAGAAAACCGACTAATACAAAATAAACAAATTCTTTTTAAAACACAAGTCAATATCATCTTTTTAAAAGACTTGTCTGTCACTAGAATGTTTAGTGGATAGTACCCTAGACAACCACTTAATTATGTTGTAACATGCAAGGTGGCGTTTGTGATTCCTATAACAGTTGTGGGCTGAATATCATAATCTTTAAAAGGCCGACTTTAAATTTGATCTTAAAAACAGTGTCTTCGCCAATTATTAGAGAAAGCTGGCATAGATAGGATTAACGTGCCTGGTGATAGAGTGTTGTCATAGAATCCAGGAAGTCTTAAGAGTTGCATAAATTGGTAATTATTGCTACCTAAATAACTTGAACTTGTGATCAGTGCCTCCGTCAGTCATAAGCAAAGTGAAATATGGATCTTAACTTTAAAAAAAATTGATGTTTTTTTACTAGAAGGGAAATTAGTTTAATTAAAGAATAAAATTTTAAAAATACTAGACGAACTTTGTTAAATTTTGTAGATGGCACCTAAAACAACTACAACGACACTCGTTCACAATCTTTCTCTAAGATTTGTCTTAGAGAAAGATAAGCTCAATGATATGAATTTCCTCGATTGGTGCCGAGACTTGAGGATTGTCCTCAAGCATGAGAGGAAATTGTATGTTCTTGATGGAGCCGTACCTAAGGAGCTTCCCACCAATGTTGCTAAAAACATATGAGATTCCTGGATGAAATACTTTGATGATTCAAATGAGATATCTTGTCTCATGTTGGCCACTATGATTCCAGACCTTTAGAAGGAGCTGGAACATCTTGGTTCTTATGAGATACTGATTTAGCTAAAAGAGATGTTTCAGCAGCAAGCAAGGAAACAATGCTATGAAACGGTCAAAGCCATTGCATGCATGTAAAGTGATGGAAGGTACACATGTTAGTGCACATGTCCTGAAAATGAAAAGCATAATTGATCATCTTGAGAGACTTTGATCAACTGTATCTACTGAGTTGGAAACAAATTTGATCCTCATTTCACTACCTAAGTCATATGATCAGTTCTTCTTGAACTATAATATGAATAATTGGGAGAAATCCGTATCGGAATTAATTTGATGTTGAAAATTGTTGAGAAAAACATTTTGAGCAAGTCATCTCATGTCCTCATGATTAGGGAGGGAAAATTCAAGAAGCCCTATATCAATCCCAAATGCAACAACAAAGGAAAGGGGAAAGGAAAGGGTAAGCAGGATACATCAAAGGCACCCACTTAGAAAAAGGAGAAACCCGCTAAAGCTACCACTTGCTTCCATTGTTGGCAAGTTGGACCCTATAAGCGAAACTGCCCGGAAAAGGGAATCAACTAGTGGCACTAGCAATTCAGGTATGTATATGATAAAACTATTTAATTATGCTTTTAACTCTTGGGTATTTGATACTGGTTGTGGACCTCACATTTGTAATGATGTGCAGGTGCTTAAGAAGACTCGAAAGCTGAAAAAAGACAAATTGGACCTCGAAGTTGGCAATGGAGCACGTGTTTATGTTCTTACCATAGGAGTTTTTGATTTATTATTACCAAATGGCTTGTATCTTGAATTTGAACAAGTGTTGTTTTGTACCTAGTATAACTAGGAATATCATTTTAGCTTCTAGATTGTATGAATTTGGGTACTCTTTTGGATTATTAATGGAAATATTTCTGTTTCCAAAAATGATATGTTCTACTTTGAGGCATGACCTCATAATGGGATATATGAGCTTGATATCCATGGTTCATCCAATAACGATTCTATATATACCGCAAACACCAAACGATTTAAGTATGACTTAAGCTAGAATTATCTATAGCATTGTCGTCTTGGTCACATAAACAAAAACTGCATATCCAAACTTCAAAAGGATGGAATTTTAGAATCAATTGATTATGAATCATTTGATGTATGTGAATGTTGTCTAAGTGGCAAAATGATTAAAACACCTTTCACCCGGTACTGGTGAAAGAACTTTTGATCTTTTAGGGTTCATACATACTGATATATGTGGTCCTTCTGGAACCATGTCTAGAGGTAATGAATGTTACTTCATAACATTTACTGATGACTTCAATAGATTTGATTATGTTTATTTGATAAGACATAAATATGAAACCTTTCAAATATTCAAATAATTTCCGAGTGAAGTTCAAAATCAACTTGGGCCATCCGATCAGATCATGGTTGTGAATATTTAAGTCAAGATTTTAGTGACCATCTAAAAGATTATGGGATCATGTCACAATTATCTCCACCTAGAATACCACAACATAATGGTGTACCCAAAAAGGAGAAATCAAACTCTACTTGATATGGTTCGATTGATGATAAATCTCACTACTCTCCCAATATCTTTTTGGGGTTATGCAGTGTTAACTTTTGTCCGCGTACTGAATACGGTTCCAACTAAAGAGTTCAAGAAGACACCATACTAACTATGGAATGGAAGGGTTCCAATCTTTTCCTTGAATATTTGGGGATTTGAGGCTTATGTACGACGTGAGACCATCAATAAATTAAAACCCAGATCTAAAAAATGTATTTTTGTGGGATACCCTAAGTAAACAAGGGGTTATTTCTATCTCCCTGTCGAAAACAAATTATTTGTTGCTATCATGCAAAAAATTTAGAAAAGAAGTTTCTATTAATGGAAACTAGTGGGAGGCATATAGAATTTGAAGAAATTCAAGAACCACAAGAGGTTGGCATTAACACTCAACAAAATCTTGTTGAACCTGAGCAAGTAATTACTTTCGTGCTGGAAGAAACGCAATGTGTTCGTAAATCTAGTAGATTTCATTATCAACCTGAGAGATTCGGATTTCTCATGTCCAATGATAATATTTTATCAGTAGATCAAGATGAGCCTACTAGATACAAAGATGCTACATCGGGTCATGAATATGATAAATGGCTTGAAGCTATGAACACCGAGATGCAATCAATGTACGACAATCAAGTATGGAACTTGGTCGATCTTCCACCTAACAACAAGGCCGTTGGGAGCAAATGGGCCTTCAAGAAGAAGACCGACATGGATGGAAATGTGCATACTTTTAAAGCAAGGTTAGTAGCAAAAGGTTTCACTCAAATTCATGGCATTGATTATGATGAGACCTTTTCTACAGTAGCCATGCTAAAATCTATTAGAATAATCATTGCTATAGATGCATATTATGAATAAGAAATATGGCAAATGGATGTCAAAATGGCTTTTCTCAATGGACACTTAAATGAAGATGTCTACACATCACAGCCTAAGGGTTTTATCAATACATAGTGTCCTAATAAAGTATGTAAGCTTAAGAAATCCATTTATAGATTAAAGCAAGCATCTAGAAGTTGGAATCTTTGCTTCGATGACAAAATTAAAGAGTTTAATTTTATCAAGAGCGAAGATGAGCTATGTGTTCTAAAAATGCTAGTGGGAGCATAATAATGTTTTTGATCTTGAATGTGGATGACATATTACTTATCAGAAATGACATCCCAACCTTACAAGGCGTAAAGTCTTGGCTTGGGAAGTGCTTTTCAATGAAAGGCCTAGGAAAGGCTGCTCATATATTAGGGATAAAGATCTATAGGGATAGATCTAAGAGGCTTATTGGCTAGAGCCAAAGTGCATATATTGACAAAATCTTGAAGAGATTCGAGAGGAAAGATTCCAGACGTGGTTTCTTGCCAATATCACATGCAGTGGCGGATCCAAGATTTTTGTTCAGTGGGGTCACCTTTAAGGTAGATAAAAAACCCGCAAAATCGTCTGATGTGTTTTTAACCTAATTACAACATTTTTGAGGGAATTTTAAAGTTTTTTGGTTGATTTCGAAGGATTTTTTAGTGTTTTTGTCGATTTCGAATAACTTTTTTGGTTTTTTTGATTGATTTCAACAGATTTTTTTTGTTAGAGTAACAGTTTTGATTGGGGTTGGGGGCCCACGGAAAAATGTAATGGGGGGAAGTGAAAGGTAAATCATGTAAAATCTAAATTTTAACCTATGAATTTTTGTTTTTGAGTTTTTGACTGGGGTCCCTTCCCCCCTCCTTTAAACCACTACATCCGCCCCTGATCACATGGCACGATTTTGAGCAAGTCTCAGTGCCCTAACAAAAATACTGAAATAGATCGTAAGAATGGATTTCCATATGTTTCTACAATTGGATCCATCATGTATACTGTGTTATGCACTAGGCCTGATGTCTCGTATGCTCTAAGCATGACGAGTAGGTACCAACAAAATCCAGGTGAAGGACATTGGACAACAGTCAAAAGCACTCTAAAATACTTACGAAGGACAAAAGACATGATTTTGATCTATGGAGGTTTGGAAGAAGATCTTAGTGTAAAAATGTTACACGGATGGTAGCTACTAAATAGATCGAGATGATGCTCGATCACAATGTGGCTATATCTTCACACTTAGTAGTGGAGCGATAACTTGGAAGAGTTCCAAGCATAAGGTAGTTGCACAATCTACCACAAAGAGATGAATACGTTGTTTCTTCAGAAGCATCACAAGAAGCTGCTTGGATGAAGAAATTCATTAACGTTCTAGGGGTTGTACCACACATTGAGAACCATATTGAGACTTGTTGTGACAACGAAGGTGTCATTGCATAAGTGAAAGAACCTAGATCACATCACAACACCAAGCATATTGTCATGCGATTCCATTACATTCGTGAAATAGTGTAAAAGGGAGATGTTTGTATTCTCAAAGTTCATATAGATCAAAATTCGGTAGATATATTCACGAAGCTCTATCTCAATCCAAGCATGATGGGCATGCAAAGGCTATCAAACTTCATGCTTGCTAGTGATTGAATATAAATTGTATTCTAGTACTTGGATATTTTCGAACGTGCATAAAACATTTGTTATTGGTATGACATGGAACGACATGGTTGTGGTTATTAACATTTGTTGTCTTCCACAGTAGCATGCTGAAATCCATGAATGACTTGTTATTCTAAAACATCCATAGTTATTCATAATTATGGGAATAACTATGAATTAAGACTAATGTTAATTAGTTGGTTGACCTTCATGGCAAATGAAAGTAGCCAAGGGTTGAAATCAAAATTGGCATAACTTTTGTTGGAGAACAAACATTAGATAGGACCCACTTTTAGGAACATTTCATGGATCGATAACATAAGTGAGTCTCGAAATGTATTTTAATATATTATTCCTAGACCTGAGTTGCATGTGAGTCTTAATGTGAGGAATTTCATACTTTGATATAGTCAATCGTTGTTCTTTAGCCAGATAACTATAAAGGCGAACATTAGGTATGACATGATACGCATGGAAGATACATGAAATCAAGAAGGAATTTGTTCTTCTCATCTAGATGAGAGATGACTTCTTTAGGCCCTTTGATGATTTTAAGCTGATTGAAATGCATGGCCATGCTCAAACTAAGATGATCTATTCAATAATGTTTGTTTTATCACCTTGACTTGATCAAGAAAGAAATGGTCGAATGTTATATCACATTGTTTTGATCAATGTATTATAGTTTAATGGGATGTCAGAAACAAAGATATACCAAATACTTACTTAAAGCATGATATGAAGCTTGTGAACTTAGAATTCAACGTACATAAAGGTAGTACACTCTCGTCTATTATTGAGGGTATTAGCATGTTGCTAGACGTTTATTACTGTCTGATTGAACCTGTTGTATCATGTGCAAGTGGAAGATTGTTGGTGAATATGACGACGACATAACATATCCCGATACTGCTAAATAACACACGAACTTAAAGGGTCACACATAAAGTGCTAATAGACACCAATTACATAATTGAATATGATACAATTAAGATCAAACCCAATTATTATATATATATAATAAAGGGCGGTTTTCATATGATCACTCCTATATATAGGGGAGCGATCAAATGCAAACCACTCAATTTGTACAAAACCGCATTCAACCAATCATAATTTTTCATTTTGTTCATTTTTTTGTAATTATGAGAGGTTGATTAATCATTTTTATTGTGGAGGGTGTTAATCATAGATATT
>NW_020201603.1:51031-52750 GCF_001531365.2 Cynara cardunculus var. scolymus
CTCCTATATATATATATATATATAATCTAAATGAAATAATAATATTTTAGTAATTATTAACGCATATATTGTATTTTTGTCTTTTGGTAGAAATAATGATATTACATAAGTGTTTATTACATGTAAATAAACATCGTATGGAATGAGATGAATCAATTATACATGAGTTACTCCATCTCTTGTATCTTATATTTGTATGTGTACACATACATTATCATGTAAGACAAAGAGTATGTGTATTTTATACAATGGAGGATCATGAAAAATCAACTTGTCTTGGTTTAAGATATTAATATTTTGAAGAGTTTGCCACCTTGGTTTTCCCGTGGTAAGACCATAATCCCTTTTCACATAAGAAGTTGAATCGGTCAACTTTCTCTTCTCCCTATTATCACTTAATGATGAAAAACTGGAGAGGATCCAACCCTTTAGTTTTGGTTACACATATTCATCTATTATCTTTTGAGAAGTTAAGTTAACCTTAAAATAGAAGGGAAAAACTCTATCTTTAAAATTCATGAATATTAGAGTTCTTGATATTTTTTGAGATTTCTCATACATTAGTGTTCTTAGATCTTGAGTGTTCTTCTAAGTAGTTGAAGACATCCTTAAGTGGGTTGATGAAGGACTAGCATCCATTGGTGGCTTTCTTGGTGTGGACTTCATTGGAGGGAGACTTGGTTGTTTTCTAAACCCTACTACAAAGTTCAAGCTTCAAAGGTTGTAACTCTTTTCATTATGTGTTCTCTTTTTGTTTTCATAGTTTCATACATGAATGATCTTGATGGGAGATTTTATCTTATAAAATTGTTGTCTGTTATTTTTAGCTTCCGTTGAATTTTAAAAACGTTTCTGAAAGTTACCTACAAATCCCAACGATCCTATATCGGTTGATGTTACTTTATTATTGATATTACTAAGTCTTGAATATGAACTTGAAATTTAAGTTTATTAATAACCTAGCTTATAATTACATAAGAGTTCAAATACTAGTGGAAACGTAACTCAGTAGCTTATAATACAACAAAATTTGCTATTGGTTAGAAGAATACTACTTCATGCAAATCCTCTTTACTCCTTCCTTGAGATACATAAGCTAAAATCTTAGTTAGTAGTCATGGTTACATGAATAAGCCATTTCATGATACTAATAAGCTCTTTTTACCATGCATAAAAATTCTATTTTTATCATGCATAATTATTCTTTTGAGATCTCACTTGAGACATGTAAATATGCCATATTTGACTTGAGGTTTTCTAACCCCGGGGTCTATAAAAGTTGCCTCCTAAGGTTTGTTTGCAAGACATCCCTTCTTGTAATATCCCATACGTTGGATATTTATGGTCATACATAACATACAAAAACATTCATGCCTTGTGTGTTAAAAAGCATACTTATATCATAATATGTAATCATTCATATATTAAATATATAAATGCGTCAACATTTTCATGTAAAGCAAATAGGTCAAAACACCTTGTGTTAGCTCTCAGTTCCTTAAATGTAAAAGTATAGAAAAAGTAAAACTGCAAGTATTAATAGAAGATGATATGTCATAGAAAACCACAGAGGACCAACAGCAAAAGATGCACAAGCTACAAGTCTCAAGTGACAGAACCTCTGTCGTGTCTCACAGAGGTTCTGGAACTGGTCCTCTGAGAAGACAATGCTACAAGACTTAGTCGACAGAACCTCTGTCGTGTCTCACAGAGGTTCTG
>NW_020201603.1:54130-55385 GCF_001531365.2 Cynara cardunculus var. scolymus
GAGGGGAAGGAGGCGAAGAAGGAGAAGAAGAAGAAGAAAATGGTGTTGCTTGCAGACAGTGACAACAACTCTGAAGAAGAAGAGATCTCCATGAAGGAGATAATGAAGACTCTTGCATTGATCACAAGAGAATACAGAAAGGGTGGAGACAAGAAGGAGTACAGAAGCTTCAATCGCAAAAGCTTCACAGAAGGAGAGAGGTCTGAGAAGAAAGAGAAGGAGCAGAAGCCCTATCAGAGGGCTGAAGAATAGAGGAAGGAAGAGTCCAAAGATGGCTACTTCAAGTGTGGCAAACCTGGCCACTACGCTGCAGATTGTTGGTCCAAAGGACCAAGGACACCACAGAAGGGTCCGAAAGACGCAGCCTACTACAGAAAGAAGGCTGAGTTTTATCAACAGAAGTCACTACTAGCTCAATCTAGTGAGCTAGTCACAGACGAATCCTCTGACGACGATGATCAGAAGGGTCTTCTCGCATGGGAAGACTCAGACACAGAGGATGAGTTCTTCTGTGGAATGACGAATGTTGAGACGGACTCCTCTGCAAGAAATGACCAAGAGGTATCTACTTCCTCTTCTTCTGATTCCTTTGATTTCTTCACAGAGATTCTTGAAAATCTCGACCAATGTCATTTGGAGCATCAAACTTCTAAAGAAAAGCTTTTATTATGTGAAAAGGAAGTCAGGTTGCTCACAGAAGAAAGAAACCGATTTTTCAAAATGTTTGAAGAAGAGCAATCCAAGTTTTTAAATCTTGAAAATTCTTCCAAACTAAAGCTTGCCAAGCTTGAAAAGGATTTGAAAGTAAAGGTTGAAGAATTGAGACAAATGGAGCACGAAAAATGCAATATTACCTCTGTAAAGGGATTCTTTCAAAAAGAAAGGGAATTTTTACATCAAGACGTACTCGACAGAGAGCTTAAAATAAAGAAATTTCAAGAGGCTCAAAATATTTATAAGAAAACTAAGGTCAATTTAGGCAGAAGAGGTCTAGGTTTCTCTGAATTTGACAATAAACCTGATTTTAAATCAAAGAAAACTTTAAAGAGTACCTTTAGATCATTGAACAATTTAAAAAACAAAGTTTTAAAGCCCATCTTCAAGAGGCAAAAGCTGTTGGTTGATCCAGACACTAAACCTTGTTTATCCTTGGAAAATATAGCCTATGAAGACTATATTGATTCCTTCTCACCTTCTGCAAAGAAGGATTCCATTCCACGGAGATTCATGAGACAGGATCATATAGGAATTTTCA
>NW_020201604.1:0-1973 GCF_001531365.2 Cynara cardunculus var. scolymus
TAGGCATGAAATCGACAGAACACCGGTAGGCTCTTCAATTGGGGATGTCCGAGGATCTGGTGGAAGTCCCCGAGATGACAACGCCAAATCGGTCACTGAGGGCGCCTTACACTCCAAGGCTACTAGGTCACCATGTGTTGGTGATCTAGGTTCCCCGAGTGCCTATGTGACGAAGGAGGAGTTTCAAGCCTTCGCCACAGAGGTACTCAAGAGGTTGGATGAGTTGAAAAGCTCGTCCTCCTCCTCTCCGGCAACAGAGGCACTTACACCTTTGACAGAGGCTCTGAAGGAGTTGACTTCTACAACTTCTGAACTCAAGGCGGCCTTATCAGCCCTTTAGAGCTCTGTCCTCAACAAGGCTGATCTCACAGAAGCCTTCGGTGCGCTGTCTCTCAATCATTCTTCCATCAACACACTCAAGACAGAACTGACAGAGGTCGCCCCCCAGTACGCTGCAGACATGGTTTCCGCCGGCTACACGAACTACTCCGCCTTCAAGGATGAAATCAAAGAGATGTTCTCCTCTGCGATCACTTTTGGCGTCGACTCCTCATCCTCCAGGGCTAACATTAACCATCCAGCCACTCGCAGAGAGCTAGATGGTTGAGGCCCTCGGAGAGACTGTGCGAAAACACCACGACCATCTTCTTAAAGAGGCCCGAGCTACTAACGAATCCATCAGAGACTGCAGGAAGCAACTCGTCACATAAGGTCACTCATTCCGAAACAAAATCTATCGTTGCGTCTCTACCATGAAATGGGCCACAGAGATTGATATCAACACCGCCACTCTGAATGCTGAAATGGTAATAGAGAAGATGGAGAAGACGGCCTCCAGAGTACTCAGGCGCTTGAAGAAGGCTCCTCTCACCTCGTGCAAGGAAGAGGCTACTCAAATCCATGATGATCAGGGAGGCAATGACCCTGATCGTCATGAGGGGGAGAAGAAGATAGAGCCAAATAAATCAACCTCTGCCAAACCACTGAAAATAGTGGATTCTGCTGCAGCCCTATTCTCCAAAGAAAAATATCYAGAGCCTACGGGGAAAGGCAAGGGTAAAGTGGTAGAGGCGTCKCCAAAGAAAGGGTCTAGCTCTGAGACACTGGAAGAGATTAATGAAGATGAATATGACGACCCTGATCTGGTTCAAACCCTCAAGGCTTCTTTGGCAGAGGCTCGGATGAAGCAAGGGAGAGCTCCCATCCCCAAAGTCAGAGAAGGCTCTTCCAAACTAGCCAAGATACCTGATGGGACGTCCACGGGTACGTTCGACGCTGTGTTAGGAACAGTCAAGCCAATCCTTCCAGAGGGGTCTACCTAGAGGCCAATACTTGAAGAAGACACAAGAACGCCAGAGTCTGTCACAGTGGGGAGGGTCTCTGAAATTATTGATTCGATGAACAAGATTCCTACGCAGAGGATGCGTACAAAGCCTGTAACCATTGTCGAAGAGATTCTGCGGTGGCGTTACTCATCCATGGAAACAGAGCCCCCATACAATCCAGAGCTAACTGGCATGCCCTCTGCCGAAGCAAAGTTTCACTTCTCTAAACTCACCAAGCCACCAGTTCAGGTCTTCTCAGAGCACGTTATTCGCTCACTAGAAACCATCTCTCCGCGCACCATGCTGAAGAAGACCGTGCTGTACACTCAATATACGGTGAAAAGGGATGATGGCAACCTCTACACTTTTACAGATGCTGACCTCCATAATCTGTGCGTATTTGATCTAATCTTCTTGTAGAAGATCCTGAACAAGTACATGGAGAGGAGATCAATCTACTCGATTTCTCTCAGAAGGCTGATAGAGGTGATGCGTGCCCAAGTCAATTTCTACAGCCAGAAAGACTTCGATATTGCTATGAGGTTGGCCCAGCCAGAGCTGAAGATTACTCCTCCAAAGAACAGACCCATTTGGCTGCATAGGTTCCATCCCAACACTATTATCCACAATCCCATCTTTGGGTTTGTT
>NW_020201604.1:2964-55232 GCF_001531365.2 Cynara cardunculus var. scolymus
CAATATTCAAAAGGAATTTTCATCAACTAGTCCAAGTATATGACTGACCTTCTGAAGAAGTACAATCTCTCTGACTCTTCATCAATGAGAACACCAATGACCACAAGATCTAAATTAGATGTTGATTATTCAGGAAAGGCTGTAGAAGTAAAAACATATAGAGTCATGATTGAGTCACTCTTGTACTTAACAGTTAGTAGGCTAGATATAATGTTTGCTACTTGTCTATGTGCAAGATATCAATCCAATCCTAAGGAATCTCATCTTTCTACAGTCAAGAGAATCTTTAGATACTTTAAAGGGATTCCTTGCTTGGGTCTCTGGTATATAAAGAACTTTGGATTTGAACTAATTACCTAAACGGATGCAGATCATGCAAGGTGTAAGCTTGATAGAAAGAGTACGTCTGGTAGTTGTCAACTTCTAAGGGGACAAGCTGGTAAGTTGGACATCCAAAAACATAATTGTGTTTCAACTTCTACAGTAGAAAAATATGTTGCTGCTGCTAGTTGTTGTTCACAAGTAATCTGGATGAAAACCTAACTAAAGAACTATGGATTCCAATATGATTAAATTTCCATCTTGTGTGATTCCAGAAGTGCTATAACAATATATGCTGTGACACCCTCAAAGTCACATTGCATATAACACATATTTCATTTATAAAATATATGTTTATGCCCACAAAGGTCCATAATACAAGAGTCTACATTAGAAAGTACACGATTCAAAAATTCCAACATACATGCTTTTGTACTACATATCACTTAATATAAAAAATGCATCCATCCATCTTCATATGGCTAAGCATATAGAGATATAATTCACGATTTGCCTTTTCCCTTACTATCATTATATTCAGCATTTCCTGCAATACAGTTTTGAAAACACAAAATGAGGGTTAGACTTGAAAGTGTAGTGAGATTCCCTTTTTTCATGTAGTTGCAGGGTGAAAATCACCAAAACGTTATTCAAATAAAATCATTTCATATAATGAGGTGTAAATCCATATTCTATTTGTGTCTATTGGATCTTGGGTTCCAAAGACCATACTTAGAAAATATTTCAACAAATAAGAGAACCAGAGCTCCTCTGGTTCCTCTACCAGAGCTCCTCTGGTTCCTCTACCAGAGCTTCTGGTTAAGCCAACCAGAGCCTCTTACTTAACCAAAATTCTCAAAAGGTTCATAGATCAACATCACAGATAATAAAATAGCTTTCCCAAGAATAAAAACATATTTTTAAAAGGGTTATTTATGACCAGAGCTCTGGTTCTACTAGCCAGAGCTTCTGGCTCAAAATGCAAGACCAACCAGAGCTTTTGGTTCTACCAGCGTAGGCCAACCAGAGCCCCTCTGGTCTGTCTTACTTGTAAGAAAACTTCTAAGTATAAAACCTTTTTAAAAACTCTTGTAAAGTATAATTTTGACACAGAGCTCTTATATATAGATACAGAGCCTCTGGTTTAACTAAACATCTAGTTAAAAAGGTTTATAAATTTCAAATCATCATCCAGAACCCTTTGGTTCTATTATGAGGACCAACCAGAGCCCCTCTAGTTCCTTACAAGGAACAACCAGAGCCCCTCTGGTTCCTTACAAGGAACAACCAGAGCCTCTCTGGTTTCTCTTTAAACCAAAAACTTGTTCCAAAACAGAGTTTATCCAAAACCATAGGTGATAGACCAAGTTTTCCCTGATAGACCAAGTTTTCCCTTTCTCAATAACATCAATACTATCATTTCTAATAAGAGCAACATCTTTGAGTCCTCAAATCACAAAGAAGTAAGAACTCAAATCTCTTGCAATCGTAAGAGACATAATAGCAAGAGGTATAATAACCACACACAATTGCCACCCTTATATCCAAAGGTACACCTCTCCTTGATATGCCACCCTTATAGCCGAAGGTACACCTCTCCTTGATATCCCACTCTTATCCCATGGTACACCTATCCTAGATATGCCACCCTTATTTTCTCATCAAAATCTATGGATAGTTCCAAATGAAGACAGACCGAACTCACAACCGTCTTGATGAAAAAACCTCCATAGTTTTATCCACAAAATCTATAGATTAATCCCAAACAAAGACAGACCGAAGTCACAACTGTCTTGATGAGATGTCCTCTACAGTTTTCAACCAATAATGGTTTCCAAAACAGTTTTATCATTAAAACCTTTCATAATCAAGAACAATATGTCCTTTCAATGATTTTCAAAACATCATATCCCATTCAAATCCTCAAAATAGGATATCGTTTCCAAAACTATTCTAAAGAAGCAACCTCATTCTTTATCTTTCCAAAACAGTTTTCAATACTTAATATAAATATAACAGTAACAACTTTAAACTGTCAACACCAGTTTCACCATCTTTTCTTCAAAATCAACATCAAAACCAGCAGTTTATATAACAACATATATATAGGTTTTAGTTATCAAAAACTCACCTTATCAAGAACAAATTGATAGATTTAACCACACAGCAGTTCTTCAAACAACACAGAATCTTCAACTCTCTTTTGTGCAAAAACTCTTCTCAAGAACACTTCCACCGCCACACACACCTTTTTCTCTCAAAAGGTTTCTTTTCAAAATCAGATGATAAGATAAGATCTTATCTCTTTTTCTCTTTATATATTTTCATCAAGGCGGTGGATTCTTTTTATAAATATAAAATTCATAGGCGGTGGTGGGTTTTATTATATTAAAACCATCTTTCTTCACCATGAAGATACCATATCTTCTTATTTTAATGATAAAACCCATGTATGCTTCACACCATATATGAACACACATAATTCATGTATGCACAGTAACAACTTTTCACATATACGCATACTATTCATGCACTTAATTTGATATCATGCATGTCATCACGTAATTCACATAATAACCACGTATAAGATTACCTCAACCCAGGTTGTCTAAATCCTGGTTATAACATTATCTCCTTCTCAAAAGAATTTCGTCCCGAAATTCATTCAATTGAACAACCATGGGTAACAGGTTCTCATATCAGACTCTAGTTCCCACGTTGCTTCTAAACCCTTGTGATAACGCCACTGAACCTTTACCAGACTGATTTCTTTATTTCTTAATACCCTGATCTTTTTGTCAGTTACGGCTTCTGGTGTTTCAACAAAATTCAACTTACTGTCCAGTTTGATCTCTGGAAGCGGTATTGCTAAGTTTGGATATGCCAAACACTTGCGCAGATTTGATACATGAAAGGTGTTGTGAATCAAACTAAGCTTTTCTGGTAATTTCAACTGATAAGCTACCGGCCCAACCCTTTTGCAGATTCTGAATGGTCCAATATACATCGGACTAAGCTTTCCTTTCTTCCCAAATCTCATAACACCCTTCCACGGAGATACTTTCAACATCACAAAATTACCCACGTTGAATTCAATTGGTTTTCTTCGTTTGTCGGCGTAACTTCGCTGACGATCTTGGGCTATTTTGATTCTTGCTCGAATCTGTTCAATCTTTTCAAAAGTTGCTTGCACAATCTCGGGACCTATCAGTTGCTTTTCACCTACCTCATTCCAACACAACGACATTCGGCATTTTTGTCCATAAAATACTTCATACAGTGCCGCTTGGATGCTACAGTGATAACTGTTATTGTAAGAAAACTCTATCAATGGTAAATGATCCTCCCAAGATCCCCCGAAGTCGATTACACAGGTTCTCAACATGTCTTTAAGAGTCTGGATGGTCCTTTCACTCTGCCCATCTGTCTGAGAATGATAAGCCGTACTCAACCGAATCCGTGATCCCAAGGATCTTTGCAAACTTTCCCAAAATTTAGAAGTAAAACTGCTATCTCTATCCGAAATGATGGTCAATAGGACACCATGTCTGGTCACAATTTCCTTGATATAGATTTGAGCCAACCTCTCTAAAGAATAAGTTTCTTTTGTTGGTAAGAAATGCGTAGACTTTGATAGACGATCCACTATTACCCAAACTGCATCATAACCTTCCGGGGTTCGGGGTAGTTTCATGATAAATTCCATCGTAATGTGATCCCATTTCCAGACTGGAATTTCTAAAGATTGCAGATTTCCATAGGGTCTCTGGTGCTCAATCTTAACTTGCAGACAAGTTAAGCATTGTTCTACGTATTTGTCTATGTCTCTCTTCAATCTTGGCCACCAATAGAAAGGTTACAAATCCTTGTACATCTTATTGGTGCCTGGATGAATGGAGTAACGAGACTCGTGACTTTCGTCTAGGATGGTTTCTCATGTATTTCCATAGCTTGGTGCCCATATCCGGCCTTGGAAACATAATATTCTTTCATCATTCGACTTCATAATGGAAATATTTTTATCAACTTTTTATGACTTCATATACTCTTCCTTAACAGCCTCTTTCTGACATTTCAAGATCTCTTGATGAAGATCAGGAGTTAAGCTAACTTTCATTGCCATTGCTTTGATTGTTCCACTTCTTTCTTTTCGGCTTAAAGCGTCGGCTACCACTTTCAAGGGTTGCTGAATCAAATCCCCACCTCCCAAATCATCTTGATTTAGCAATCCATCACCTCTTTGGAAAACCAATCCAGAGATAACACCACCCGCTTTCATCAACTACAAATCTTGGTGACCCAACACAACAACTCTACCAACCAACTAATAGTCACTAGGTTTGAAACCCTCTCAGCTCAGATATCAACCATCGATGTCTCCATAACCTCCTTTTCTGAAGAAGTCCAAACCCTCATTCCTTCAACCATCCCCGCTCTTTCCCCTGCAGCACCATCTACCACCAATGAAGCCTTCTCATCCTTTGCTTCAGAAGTGAGGGAACTCATCTCTTACATCGCCTTATCCACACCCGTTGTTGTAGCCTCTTCCTCGGTCCTTGTCTCTAGGAAAATTTCCAGAACTTCAAGGAGTTTATGATCTCCAAGTTTAACGAGATCAATACGAAGTTTGTCAAGAAAGCCAATGAGCTTGCTGTAGTATTTCAATCGACGCTCTCTTAGCCGCAGGTTTGAACCGAGGAACTGCTACGGAAGATGGAGGAGGACAGACGGCGAATGGCGATGAAGTTCTACTCCTCCTCATTGTAGAGGAAGAAGAGGCCCCCTGCCTCATATGTTATAGAGGAGCACTCAAAGAAAAGAAGACATGATGACGAAGACCTTGATTGACCAGGGTCTTAGTCCTCATGAGGAGGAGATTCCGAGTGTTGCACCACCAACCACCACACCATCAACTACACAACAAGACCCTCCTTCTGCCCTAGAATTGTCCATTGAATAAGACTAGGGAACCAGAGGCCTTGCCCTTTGATGATGTACAAAGTGTAGATATTTTTCCCTTTCCTACAATTATTTTGGCACCGTTTACATCTGACCCATCTACAGGTACGATTACACCCGCTGCAAGGGTCGTGCCCCTGTCCGAAGTACCTATACCAACGAACCTACCCCACCAAGCCATGAAGCCTCAACCATATTTATAAGCTTCTTATGTCCACTAGAACCCCAACCTCTATTTAAACCATCCACCTCCCTTAGCCTAAACACACCAACGCCAAGTCCTCCCTCACAACCAAAGCATCATCGTCAACCAAAATCCCAACCTCCATTCATTCCATCACCTAGTCCACCTCAACCAGAACCAGAACTAGAACCAACCTATACATAACCAGAACCCTACCTACTATACAATCACATATCACCATACAACATGAACCCACCATTCAACCAGAATACCTACCAACCAAACAACCAGAACCATCCACCATCTAACCAGAGGTACATGCAGTGCTTGTAGATATCCTTTCATCCTTAAAGCAACCTCCTTCTATTGACCGAGTTGAAGAGGTCATAGCTCTGATGGAGATGCTAAGGAGACGTCCAGAAGTGCCACCAAGGGAACCCATACTGATTGAAAACATCCATCAATACCACCACATGGACCATGATGAGCACATTATGATGAACCCTCCGAACCTATCCCTAGAATCAATAGATTTGATAAGGCACAAATTCGTTAGACAACATACCCAAGATTCTCAAGCTATTTTCTAAAATGAAGGTATTAAGACTGTCCTCGACAGCAAACCAGAACGTTCGCCAACAAAGCCATCAAATACATCGAGCACACCATTGAGCGGGCATATGGGTGGATCAACGTCCTTAACGATAATATTCTCATCAACCTTAACCCATGGGATCTAATTGATTTATGCACTTATTCTATCCAATGGGTGGACCAAGGGATTTGGTTCGCAATTGCTCAAAGATCAATTATGGAGGTGATGGGGATCCTTGTGAAGTTCAGAGTAAAGAATGACTTCCATATTTTCTCTTGAACTCGACATTGAAATATTATCCTGCACGGATTCAAATGAAAATTTTGAAGGACTCGAGGAAGTGTGCTCTTCCTCCGTTATAACTCAACCGGAGCTAGGACTGGTCTACAAGAACGAATATGGTAACGAGAGGTTCTTCCGGTTGACTTAGGCCTTCAAGTATTCAATAGACACACTTGAACGGTTTTAGAAGGTTGTGCACGAAAGGCTGGGCAGAAGGCATGTGTCAAGGAAAGAAGGGAGTAAGCTAATTCATAAGGTCTCCATAGTCATCAGCTTTCGAAAGCTGATGATGCACTTCTGGGAAATATTCAATGGAGACCCAAATGAAATGTAAACTTTCTTTTACTTTTTCCAAGTATTGTTAGAAGAAATTCTTCAATAATGAAAACTTATGACACTAAGGATGATTCATTTAGTTTCAGCTCATTGTTCATAGATAGCTATTTCTTTTCATTTCATAGATAGCTATTTTTCATTACTTAGGGAGATTGTTAGATCCTATAACTCTCATATGTAAAAGTACTAAAAAATGTTCTAAGTGTGGAAGACTAGAGAACCAATGAAGATACAAAGTTGGGCAATATAATTTTAAGTGTTGAAGATCGGAGTTCTAATGATAACAATCCAGAGAGGCTATGAAGAACCACACACTTAACCTGATAATCATTCACTAATGAAAAGTCCATTTGGTCGATGAACATGGCCTTTCCATTACCCCTCTAGTTTCCAGCATCTGGAGAATTATTCAAGACGTCATCCTTTGTTCGATCAGCTCAAGCCCAACAAAATGACACATGGAGGACGTTGATTAGACATGCCACCTAGAGACAGCTGTACAACTTGATACATCGTAGGTATCACCACCTGGATTATACTACTCTAGGCGGTTAGAGATAATTATTATATTATTTAGATATATATATATTTTCCATGTTTTTCTTATAGATATCATATCATAGATTATTATCTCAATAGCTAGATTGATAGTATAAATAAATCTTATATACTTTGTAATCTAGTTGAATTTCTCGAAATAAAGAAATCTTATGATAGCTTTCATTGTTGTTGATTATTCTCTCTAAGTTGTTAATACAATATTAATAGTCGAATATGATAGATCAATTTCTTCAGCTGTATATTTCTTAAATCGACCAATAGATTGAGAGATCTGGGATCAGCAGGAAGTGGATACCCAATTCTCTTTCTTATTGGACCAGCTAACAAGCTTTCCATCTAGTAGTTGGCAACTTCCAGTTGCGTTCTTTCGATCAACCTTGGATTATACATAATCAGAATCGGAATAGCCGATCAGATCAAAACCTGAGCCTTTTGGGATTCCAAAGACCAATGTGCAAGGCACCTCCAAGGTACCTAAAATTCGTTTGACCACAACCAAGTAAGATTCCTTGGTAATGGCTTGATAAAGAGCACATAGACAGGTAGCAAATATAATATTTGGTTGGCTAGCAATTAGGTAAAGAAAGGATCCAATCATTCCCCAATAATTCGTGACATTTACAGATTTACCATCTGGGTCAGCATGAATTTTCAAGGGAGGGGCCATTGGAGTTTTCATAAGAGTAAAATTTTCAACTTAAATTTCTTCAGAAGATCACGATATACTTACATTGATTTATGAAAGGTCCTTCTAAAGTTTTTTAACTTGTAGGCCCAAGAAAAATGTGAGTTCACCCATCATGCTCATCTTATACCGACTTTGCATGAGGGAAGCAAACTCACTACAGAAAGATTCATCAGTGGCACCAAAAATGATATAATCCATATAAAATGGACCCTATGCTCCATATGCTATATCTCTAGCAGTTCCTGCAACTGCTACGACTGCCGCGATTCCTGAACAACAGATTCCAAAGATCCCTCATCAGTTGAGTGATGAAGACAAGAAGAAGATGGCTTTAGACACTCGTGCGAGGTCTATAATAGCCATTTATCTTCCTAACGAGGTATATCACTTCGTGATGAAACTCAAAACCTCGAAATCCATGTGGGACATTTTCTGTGTTTAATATGAAGGTATTTCTAAAGTATAAGAATAGAGGAAGATTGACTTAGTAAGACAATATGAAAGCTTTCTCTGTGTGAAGAATGAATCGTTGTCTGAAGTACATCAACGTTTTAATTGTCTTCTTATCAATTTGAGGACAGCTGGAAGAGAATATTCTAACTTTTAGACCCTGACCAATTTCTTGAATGCTTGCCAGAATCATGGGATCCATATACCATGTGTCTCAAGATGTCCAAGGATATGTCATCTTTCTCTCTTAGCTCTCTTTATGGGATACTACTCAATCGTAAGCAGTCCCGTTAGCTGAAGAAGAATATTCTTAAAGATTCAAGAGAAGTGAAAAGCTCTCCGTTAGCTTTGATCTATGAGGGTTCTTCAGCTGACCTCTCAATTTGTTTTAACCCTCCTACTTCTTTTATTTCTTTAACTAAGTTAGATCTTACTAACTCTGAGGACTTGTCAGATCCTGATATTTTAGAGTTTGATGAGTCATTGGCCCTTCTAACCAAATCTTTTAGAAGGTTTTCCTGAAAAAGTAATTTCTACATATCTCCTTCACTGATTAGCTTGGACAAGCCAAAGTCAAATCTTATTGACAAGGCTTTAGCGATCTGCTACAACTGTCAACACAAAGGATACTTTGCGAGTGAATATAGATCTAAGAAGTCTACAATGCCATCTTTTAAAACCCCATCCTCCTTTAGGTCCAGATATGACAAATACCAAAAGCTGAAGGAGAAGTACAAGAAGATGAAGAGTTTTTAGCGTAAAGGCAAGTGTCTTATCGCTAAAGAACATGACTGAGCTGATTCTACTGAAGAATCATCCTCAAATGAAGAAGATACGACCTATCTCCGTCTAATGTCCAACGATGTCAAAGATGAACCATTTAAGACATCATCCTCCAGTGATCCCTCTTCATCTACATCAACTCAGATATGTACCCTGAATGAACCCTCTTCTTCTGTCATTGATAGCCTATATGCGCTAGATACGCTAACGGTTGACCTTTACAATGCCCTGAATGGCAAATCCAAAGTAGAAATGCTTAATATTGATCTTCAAGAATAGTTAGAGAAATGCCATTCTAAGATCAAAGAGCTGACTAAAATTGAAGAAAATTTTAAAGATCAGGTCATGTAAACCAAACCATCAACATCGAACCTAAACAGGCTAAAGCTGAGCGTGAGCAAGCTATTGCTGAACTCAAGGCTGAGAAGGCTACCAGTGAAGGGTGGTGCAAATCCTCCAGTAAGGTCTTCGAGATCATTAACGCTTAGATCCCCGCAAAGATAATGAATGGTCTAGGCTTTTTCTATGATCAGGAAGATAGTGTCACTGACAGGTCCATGCTAAAGTTTGGTACCGTTGTCTTTTTTATTTTTGACACTTCTTTCTCTCAGTCTTCTTTTGCTGAGAATCATCTTAAAGTAAATCCTTCGAATTCAGGATGCAAAGAAAAAGGTAAATCCATTTTCATCGCTCCTCTTCCTAAGAAGGCCAACAACTCAATAGACCCAGTTCTAGACCTTCAGCTTGTGCACCTTCTTCTTCTGGGAACAAGGTATCTGAATCCTCTCAGAAACCTAAGCCAAATATTAAAGTGAATGTTTCACCCGAGGTATCCAAACCCTCAGCTGTTCCTCCTAGAACAAATGAAAAGGGAATATTTGGAGCTTGTCTCTCTTCCATTCCCTTGGACCTCTCTGGCCCTAAAGCTGGCATCAGCTATATGAAGTGTAAACATTATGGTGAAACTACACATATTGCCAGCAAGTGTCCTTCAGCTGCCAAGGCTGGTCCGCCAGTTAAGTTAAAGAAATTAACCACGGTTGAAAAATCAACCAAGATGAAATCTGCCACCAAAGTTGTGAAAATGACTAAGGTGAAGAACGCCATTGATGCCTCTTCTTCAGGCTCAGTGAAGACACCTGCTGATCTTGAGTCTTCAGCGTCAGTAGATGTTACCTCTAACTCTACCGGACCCTAATAAAAATGGGTATCAAAGCAATCTTAATCTGTCTTCTTGTGTAGGAAGTCGAAGGTATTTGGTATCTTGATAGTGGATGCTCAAGACACATGACTGGAGACAAATCCCTGCTCACTGAATTTCAAGATCAAAGAGGTCCTTTTGTAACCTTTGGAGGAAAGGGAAAAGGATATACCAAAGGTTTTGGTATATTAACCAACGGTGTAACCACATTCAAACATGTCGCATATGTCAAAAGACTGAAACACAATCTCCTTAGCATCAGTCAGCTGTGTGATAAAGATTTCATAGTGAAATTTTCTAAGAATTCATGCTATGTCCTTGACAAAGATGATAAGGTTGCTCTTACAGGATCTCGTTCGGAGAATGTGTATATCATCAACATGGATTCTCCTTTAACAGAGAATAGCTATTTTCTCTCTAACTCATACATCAACTGCTTATGGCATAAACGACTTTCTCATCTTAACTTCCAGACTCTGAATGAGCTGTCTCAAAAAGATATTGTCACTGGCCATCCTCAACACTCCTTTGCAAAGTAATCTTTTTGCTCAACATGTGAATAGGGAAAACATACAAGGGCTAGCTTCAAATCCAAGCATGTCTCTTCAGTGACTTCTCCACTTTAGTTATTACACATGGATCTCTTTGGTCCAGTCAGCGTGCAATCTTTAGCTGGAAAGAAATATAAACTTGTCATTGTTGATGAGTATTCAAGGTACACTTGGGTCTTCTTTCTCAGATCTAAAAGTGATGCACCTGAAGAAATCGTTTGGTTCATCAAACACATAGAAGTATTGAACAACATCAAAGTACGATCTATAAGGAGTGATCACGGTACTGAGTTCAAGAACAGTGCTGTTGATACCTTGTTTGAGAACAAATGAATCTCACACAACTTTTCATCCGTGAGAACTCCACAACAAAACAGAGTCGCTGAAAGAATAAATCAAACAATTATTGAGGATGCTCGATCCATGCTCAGCGAATCCCATATCCCTACTCAATTTTGGGCTGAAGCTGTCAATATTGCTTGCTTTACTCAAAATCGATCTCTAATCGTCAAGATATTCAAGAAGACAACTTATGAACTCTTCCATAGTAGAAAGCCCTCTCTTAGCTTTCTTCACATATTTGGTTGCACTTGTTATATTCTAAAAAACATAGACTAACTTGGAAAGTTTGACCCTAAAGATGATGAAATAATCTTTCTTGGATTTTATTCAGTATCCAAAGTCTTTAGAGTATTCAACAAACGACGACAATCTATTGAAGAAACTATTCATGTCACCTTTGATGAATCTCAATCAGATAACTCTAATCCCATCTCTGATGATGATGAAGAGTTAGAAAGCTGGATGATTTTTCACTATATGAATAAATTGAAGCTTCCTTCAACAAGCAACCCTGTGCTAACCCTCCAGAAGCTAATGACGATTCATATATCATTCCAGATGTGACTATTAACCAAGAAGAATCATCTTCAGGAATTGTTGCAGTGCCCATTAGTCACTTACCTCCTTCTACTTCATACACTGATCCTTCAGTCGCTGAAAACCCTTTAGCTTCTGAACCTCTATTAGTTGCTGAATCAATTTCTAAGGCTCCTTTAGTAATCCACCCTATTGCTGAAGAATCTGTTACTGAATCCTCATCCTCTTTACTTGAACATCTAACCTCAGATGATAATCCTCTACCATCTCATCGATGGATTAAAGACCATCAAATGCATCAAATTCTTGGTGATCTAAGTGCAGGTATTCAGACACGTCGAGGTTTAGGTAATATCTGTCTCTTTGTCAACTTTCTCTCTTTAGTTGAACCCAAGAAAATTAATGAGGCTATCTCTGACCCTAGTTGGGTCATTTCCATGAAAGATGAACTCATTGACTTTTATAGGAACAATGTCTGGTACCTTGTCTCACATCCATCTGACAAAACTGTGATAGAAACCAAGTGGGTTTATCGCAATAAGTTAGACGAACAAGGATTTGTAACCCACAACAAGGCTCGTCTTGTTGCTCAGGGTTACATGAAAGAAGAAGGTATCGATTATACGAAACCTTCGCACAAGTAGGTAGACTCTAAGCTATTTGACTTTCTAGACTTTGTTGCCCATAGAGACTTTAAAGTGTTTCAAATGGATGTAAAAAAGTGCTTTCCTTAATGGAAAACTTCAAGAGGAAGTTTACATTGAACTACCTCCTGGATTTCTTGACGCTAAGTATCCAAATCATGTCTACAGATTGGATAAAGCTCTTTACGGGTTAAAACAGGCCCCTTGTGTCTGGTATGATACCCTTTCTTCTTTTCTCCTCTTTGAGAATTTTGTTGGTGGAAAGATTGACCAAACCCTATTTCTTAGGAAAATTAAGGGTCATATCATTCTAGTCCAAATATATGTTGATGATATAATATTTGGTTCCACTAATCCTTCTTTATTTTACGGTTCGCTGAACGCATGAAAAACGAATATCAGATGAGCATGATGTGAGAACTGACTTACTTTCTAGGTCTTCAGATTAAGCAATCAGATAAAGGTATATTTATCAGTCAAAGTAAGTAAGTCAGAGATATGCTGAAAAAGTTTGATCTATCAAATAGCTCATCTATGAAGACTTTAATGGCTCCTCCTTTCTCACTGAATAAGGATCCATATGGAAAGATGTAAACGTAACCATTTATAGAGGAATGATCGGCTCCCTACTATATCTCACAGCAAGTCATCCAAATATTATGTACCCTACTTGTTTATGTGCACGATCTCTATCTGAACCTAAGGAATCCCATGTGATTGCTGTAAAATGCATCTTCAAATATCTAAAGGGAACTCTTAACTTGGGTCTTTGGTATCCCAAAGGTTCAGGTTTTGACCATGGCTATTCGGATAGTGATTTTATAGGATGCAAAATTGATAGGAAAAAAGCACCACTAGAGGCTGTCAGCTTTTAGGTGGAAAGTTGGTGAGTTGGACAAGTAAAAAGCAAAATTTAGTGTCCACATCAACTGTTGAGGCTGAATACGTTGCTGCTGGAAGCTGCTGTACCCAAATTCTTTGGATGAAAAACCAGCTCAATGACTATGATCTTCATCTCTCAAAGGTCCCTATCTATTGTGATAGCACCAGTGTTATTGCTATTGTAAATAATCTTGTTCTTCACTCCAAGACCAAACATATTTAGATCGGATATCATTTTATCATAGATCATTTTATGAATGGTAATATTGAACTTCACTTCATACCAACTAAGTACCAGCTCGCTGACCTTTTTATAAAGCCTCTTGATGAGACAAGATTCAACATCTTGATCAGCGAACTTGGAATGCTGAATGCTGAGGATTAACTCCTTCAGCTATAAGCAATACTCAGTAAGTGAAATGATTCAATGTTCTTACTCTATCATTGAACTCTTGAGTAAATGTATCTTTTGTCTTTAAGGTATGATTACTTATCTTCTTAACAAAACTTAAAACTATCACTAAATCTTTCCATATTCAATGATCAAACTGTTCTAAAAGAATTGTTTCAGTGTTCTTTCTATCACTGAACCTTTTTAAGTGAGTATATCTCTAAGGTATATTTACTTATCCCTTCTTAAAACAAAACCATCACCGACTCTTTTCTTAATCAGTGATCATAGTGTTTTAAAAGTAAAATTCCTTCAGTGATTTTTTTTATCACTGAATCTTTTAAACTTATATATTTTCTAAAAGATATTTTCTTAAAAACTGATGCTGAATATTCTATATTCAGTGACTCTTTTCTGTTTTTAAAAGTCTTAAACATTTTTTTTTGTTTAGAAGAAAATTGAAATTGAACGGTCATAATCTTTATGATGTCATTTCTCATTTAAATCTTATACGATGTTTTTGAGACGCGTGCATCATTCTGACACACACGACCCTTTGGAATTCATTCCAATCATGGATGAGGACGTGTAAACCTTCATAAATGCAAATATTTTCTAGTCGTATTTCCCTCTCTCTTCTTTTCCATTTCTCTCCTCCTATTTATAAATATGAGATATCTTCTCTCATTTCTTCTTTATGCTTACAAAGTCTTGTCGAACCTTTTCTCCCAAGAATTTCGCAAAGCAAGAACTCAAGAACTTTCAAACCCCTTTCAACCCTTCTCTTCAAATCTCAGGTTGATAGTCTTTTTTTCTTTATTTTGAACTATTCTTCTTTTATGAAACTCTTATTAGATTGTTTAAGAACTCGTTCTCTTGAATGACTAACAAACAGATTATTAACTCATTCTATTACTTGGTTATAATCTAGGTTTCAAAACACTTAATCTTCTTGAAAAATCCTAATTCTTTTTGGTTTCTTCGAAAGAACTTTTATCTTTCAAAACTTATAGTTTACATTTCTAACAAACCTGAATTATCTTATATTTTTTCTTATATAAACATAAACGGCAGCAAGAAATGTGAATTTTTCTCTCGATGAAGTGTCTTTCAATGCAAATAACCATGTTGCTCTTTTGGACATCCCCATCAACAAACCACACTTTGAGGACGGTGCTAACTTCCTCAAACTTCCCTATCTCTCATGCACTAACCCATGAACCTGTCATGGTTAAAGAATTACTGCAGCAATTTTGGTTCACTGCTGAAGTAAAACAGGAAACTGACAAGACTGGGAACCGGGTGGGAGAAAATCTCTTTCACCTTCAACGGGTTGACCGTCAGTTTTGGCGTAGCCACTTTGAGGATTGTTGTTCAGCTACCCAAGGGTTCTTAATCCAGTGAACCTTCCACTGAAGATATCATCTCCTTTCTGGATGATATTGGCTATAATTGGCCAACAAAGAAGAACTCCAGCGCTCCCCTCAAGTTACTGTCAAAGGTTGAGAAGAACCGCATGTCCGTAGTTTGGCAATACCTGTTTTCCCATTTCATTCAGTGTATGGAAGGCAAGACTGGTGGCCAAGACCAAACTTCCAGAGTTTTTCTTAACATTGGCGTCTCTATCATTCTCCAGATGAAGATAAATTTGGTGAAGTTATTTTCGAAGACTTGACGCTCAAGCTGAACAAGCGCCAGAGAGAAAAGGTGGTGCCCTACACCAGATTCCTGTGCATGGTATTTCCCAAAATCTTTAGAAATAAATACCCCACAGAAGGAAACTTGCCTATTTGTAGGCTTAGGTCTAGAATCTTGGAAAACAAGTCTAAACCTGCAGATATTGGCTTGTTTGCACCAATGCTTGCCATCGCCCGTGGGACAGATATGTCTTCTACCCCTTCCTCTTCTCTCCCAAAGGTGGTCAGGACTGAGGCAAATCCCCCTCAGTCTATCCCAACCACCATCACCATATCCTCTAAGAGGACTCCTCTCAAGCCACTCTTGGTCCTTCATCGAGGGCCAAGAAAGCTAAAAAGGGGCAAACCAAGTCGCTGGCTGTTACCTCTCAACAGGGCTCAGTCATTGAAACAAGCCTTATCCCCGAGGAGCTCTCTTTTTTACCCCTACCTAGCTCTTCAGTGATCTCCTCAGACACTGTGGTACACATGGCTCCTCTACCCACCGCCTTAGTGACCCAAATTACTAAAGGTATGAATATCAGTTGTAACATCCAACTTTCTAAAAGTCCATTTATGTTGCTAAACATGTTTAACTAAGTCAATAAAGTAAATTATGGGTTTATGCTTATTTATGTTAGTTGAAAAGTGAAAATGATAAAAGTGCACAAAAAAATGTCTAAGTGTGCACTATAGGGCCAAATAGGGGAACCCATGTTCTTGTAGTAAATAAGTGAAAAATATAAAAGTTAGATTGAAATATGGACTTCTGGATCGAATTAGAGGCTGAAATTTTATACTTAAGCTTCTTATAGATTAATTAAGAGATCTGAAAATTTTCGTGCGAACCGGAGTTGAAACGACCAAGATACGCATGAGGGACTAAATCTGCCAACTGTGTCAAACTAGGTTGACTTGTTGACCAAAATAGTACAAAAACGAGATTTTGATTCTTTAATGGTATTTTACACTCCAGAACCTTCACACACACTAGAAGGTGCGATTTTCATATAGTAATCTCCTCAAAGCTCAAAATCAAGGAGATTTAACAAGATTTTTGGTGAAATTGAAGGATTAAGCAAATGTACAACACTATCTTGAACCCATTTCATGATTTGTTTGGTGTTTTGTTAAGAATTTGAGAAGTCTAGGGTTTCATGTGGTTGGGATTTTTGGTATTTTCATGTTATAAAATGGTTGTATAACATGATATCGTTGTTAGATGGTGATTAGTTTATGTTTTCTTACTATTATTGTAAAATCATAACTATGATAGGTATGGATTTTAATAAACAAGTGTATTTCTTGTTAGAATGTGGTAATGCATCATGTTTATGATGGTAAAGATGAAATTTGGAGTTGTTTGGGCTTTTATAACTTGCAAAAATGAAGATTTTCGAGTGAAATGGCAATGTAATTACGCAGGCTTTAAAAATTTGTATAGAATTGAAGAAATATCGTATGAATATGATATCAGTGTCCTTGGAAAGATAACATAATGAACTACAATTCATATTTATACATGAAAATGTGAAATTGAAGTTAAGATGGGTAAAAACTGCAACATGTACTGTGCTGTAAAGCTGAATTTTGACAGCTTTGAGCTGCTGTGTTGTAAATAACATAATAAATCACAGAAAAATCATAAAACTATGAGGTCAGTTGCATTAGAAATATATAAGAGAATACTTTATTTAGTCTTTAGAAGTAATTGGATAATTATGAGTCTAAGTGTGGTAAAACATGGGATGAACAGAGAGCAGTATAGGGGAAATGAAAGTAGGATAGTCAAGGTCTAAAAGTGTATAACTTGAGATTGGTATATAGTTTATTAATGATACTTGAAATGTTTACTCCAGGGGATATATTAAGGCTATTTAGAGCCTYTGAAGGTCTAAYKCTAYTGTTGGTYRGAATTGGATGTTACCGCGTTCGGTTGTTTACATTGAAGCACTGTGAGTTTATATCAAACTTATACTTATATGTAGTATATGAATATGCTTTCTTACTGTAAATTAGTTTATTTGCATGTGTTATCGAATATCTTGAGTGTGTCGAGTCTCATGGTCTTGAATTGGTATTTGTTGTTCATTCCGAGATGTCGGTCGAGTTTGGATTCGAGACCTTCTTTTTGTCTATAGGTAAACCATGATCTACTGGTATTACTTTGTGTGATATGCCGTATCATGGTGTATGTCCATGTATCCCAAGGAGAGGGAGGTTAGGCGTGGCATACCGGTTATCGTACTCACGTATTCAGAATGGTAAGGAGTCGGGTGTGAGTACTTTGTACGGGCCCAACAGATGAAGAAGGGGTGTGGTGCACATATTTACTCTACTCTTGTTGATCATGCTTCTGAATTATTATGATCGATATGGTTTCATTGACGCTAAGTACTTTGTGAGTTTTACGGATTCTTGATACGTTGATTTGATCCGGTACCGAAATCATACATGTAACCCGTTGATTTTAATTTTTAATTACAAACTTGTAAGGTATGTTATGTACTAATTTCTGGTTTAATTATGAATCAAGTGTTCATTTGACGTATTAAGGATCAGTGAGTCGTTATTGTTTTGTTAACTTTATACATGATATGTTCCGCAAAAAATTTGAAAGCTAGAGATTAATCGGTTTTGCCTCATAATTCTTTTGTTAATATATGTATATTGCATCTAATTATATGCTTTGATATATACTCACTAAGCGATTCACTTACCCCCCTTAAGTTTAAAAATCTCAGGAAAAATCGATACGGGTCGAGATAAAGGCAAGGTGGGTTAGCTTTTGGTTGACACTTAGAAGATTGGAAATAACTTTTGGTACATGTTTCGTATGTTTTTGATGTTTCGGGTTTGTAATTATTACTCGTATGTTGGGTAGTTATACTATTGTCCCAACTTTTGGTTTGTAAAAGTCTTAGTTTGTAAGTTGTTTAATCTATTTTCGAGGGATGTTTGACTTACCGGTCAAACTAAACTTAACTTTTGGTGGATAATTAGAAATCGTATCCCGTCTCGGATTCAGGTGAATTTCTTCTTTTTTTTGATCGGTTAAATATTCCTGTCAATTGGTATTTTTTTTATTTTAGTGTAATATCGATGTTACATCAGCATTGCCACTGCTGAACTTCCACTCCCTCCTTTCTCTCCCATTCTCTCCTCCACTCTTCTTTTGGTCTCAACACATGCTGGTGCTTCATCAGTAATTGTTCTCACTGGTGATGAAGAAATCACCACAGGACCTGAGGACGCTCCTCTCGAGGCACCTCAATGACAGGAAGCCTATCATATCGAAGTCAACTATGAGAGACCTAGTGTCAATCATTCAGATGATGTTGAAGACCCTTCAGGTACTGTTCCATCCTCCTACCCTTTCATTTCTTCTAACCAAGAGCTTTATTTTGCTTAGTTCTCTATTTCTCTTTTAGGTCCTTTTGCTGCATAACCTTTAACCATGGAGACTGACTATGATATGGCTGAAGATGTCAAGCTTCTACTCCCAGATGTAGCTACTGTCATGGACAAAATGGAAAAAGTCCACCAAGACATGCCTATCAAGGAAGACCTCTTCTCAGGCCTCTCTGTTGTCAAAGTTGAGGTCAATGAGGTAAAGGAATTGCTATCTGCAGTGCAAGCTGATGTTCGCACCAATGGTGAGGCCATCTCCGCTCTAAATAACAAGGCCAATGAAGCGCAAACTCAGCTTACCAGACATGGTCAGCTGATGGTGTAGATACTTGATCTTCTTAAATGCCCTTCACCAGTTCCTGAACCTTCCTTCATAGCCACTGATTGACAATCTATAAATCAGGTACTTCAACTTGATCTCCTCCAACCGCAAGCACTGGTTGATCTATAGCAGCGTATGGTCGTTATTGCCAATAGTCTTAATGATCTCACCTCGCGTCTTGCTCATGACAAAGAGGGGGAGAAAGACTTACCTCGTGCTGCTGCCCCTACAACACCTGCTGATGCTGACACTTTATATGAAGGTCTCATGCAGAAGATGAAAGGTCTGAAACAAAAGAAGCTGAAGCCTCTCTTCCTCAAACCTTGATTCTGCAACCTGAAGTTGATGCTGAAGTTGTAGAACCTATTATTATCCCTCACCCATAGGATGCCATTATATCCCATGAAGCTGAAGTAGTCGCTGAAACTGAGGATGATGATGATGCCGTCATAGCTGCTGCTGAAGATGAAGACCTTCCCATCACCTCTACATCTAATGCTGGTAATGAGAAAGATGAGGAAGAAGATGATGATTTTCTTTCCCTACATGATGCTGAACAAGACTTAGATGATGATGATGATGACGACGATGATGACGACTTCACCATTCAGTACCACACCAGACCTGTTTCTGCTAAAAAAGGAGTCTCTCTCAGGGAATCTTCATCCCAATGGGAGAAAGAGAAATCTCAAGAGAACCAGAACACCTCCTCCAAAAACAAAGGTGTTGCTGAAGATGGAAACCTGGCTGTTCTTTTCAAACCTATCGATCCCTCAAGGATTGCTCAGTGTTCCAAGTTTGCTACCATTACTTCTCGTTCCCAACTCTCTACTATCACCTCTTCTATTACTTGTGGTCGTCTATATGAAAGGATATCTCGTATCCCAACATCTGGATCTCTTCTCGACCAACAAATGACTCAGTTGAGGGAGTCCCTCGACCAAACAAGAGTACAAACTCCTCTTCGTACCTCTGGTTATGGTGATTTTGACGTCCTCACAGAAGCTGAAAAAGAGGAAGCACTCACGGTCGAGGAAGAACTTTGCATTAACCGACAACAGACTGAAGAGAACCTCAAGTTGGCCAAGTCACTTGATATTAAAGTTCTTCCTAAAGGAAAGTCTAAAAAGATGAACCTTGTCAAGGCTCAGGCTTAGTTGCTCTCACAAGATAAAAAAAAATCAAAAAGAACTGACGCTGAGAGACCGCAGAGCGAAGATCGCCTGAAGTAAAGAATAAATCCCCATCACATCTTAAACGTCAGAATCAGTGGACAGATGAAAGATGGTGGATTGCACATATCTATGGTAATCACTAGAGACAACCTTGATGTTATCACTAAATATCCTTCCTACCTTGGTCAATACGGCTACGGTGAATGGCTGGAAATATGCCAAGCCATTTAGCGCTCAAAGTCTAGGTACAAGAAAATGATTGAGGACATCTTCAACGATCTTATCAAGAAGATTTCCAGGTATGTTGTTGTTCCTCCAGTGCCAACATTGATGCCAGGTGGAAGAAGAAAGCCTTCAGATCCTAATGATGGACCAACTATGAGTAATGAACATGAAACAAGTTTCTCCTTAGAATAAATTCTAAAGGACTTGAAGAAGCCAGATATCTCTATGTTGAATCTCTCTCTGCCAGCGAAGGGTCCTTACACACCTAACGTTGTTCACTTCAAGCCTGAGTATGGATTTATATTCATTAACTATGATGGCGAATATAACTTTCAATGAGTATCTGAGTTTCATCTATGTTCAATAGAACACCTTGAATTTCTAAGATCTTTGTTGGACAGTGATATATATGATGAGACGATGGACCGCAAGAGCAGAAAGGAAATTCTACATCGAAAGAATCTTGGAAAAGAAGTACCTGGTTACATCAACTTTAGCGACTTAGATTATCTAAAACTTTTTATCTTGTAAATCTTGTTTTCCATATCTTTTCTTCCAGTGTACAACTTATATGTAATAAGTCCAGAACTTACTGTTGTAACACTTGTATATTTCCGATGAATAATATAAGTATTGCTCCAGTATCACTAAAATAGATCCCTGAAAAGAGTAATAGGGACATGTATTTATGAGTTCTACTTTACTCTTACCTTCACTGATAATATTTAGTTAGTAAACATGCTTTCAGTTTCAGTTATCATTCTTATACTTGTTTCTCTTGGATTTGTAATCTTTTACAACTAAAGTACACTTATAGAAAAAAAATGTATCACTGAAAAAGATCCCAAAAATAGTTAAAAGGGACTTGTACTTTACTTGTAACATTTCCTTACTATTATACCTTAAGCAAAATTCTTTATGTTGCTTTGTCATTATCAAATACAGAGATATTGTTGATCCACTCTCACTGATTTGATGATAATTCCTTTCATCTATCTAAGTATATTTTTCTGCTTATTCTGTTTCAGCGATCATCACTGAGTCTGTTCAGTGATCACTTAAACATACATTGGAACTCTCTAATGACCCTTATACTTCAAGAAGACAAAACTTACACCAAATAACCTTCAACAATGTCGAAGACGAAAACTGAAGATTAGAGACTAGTGTGTTCGTGATCTGAAGCGACATTCAATGATTACAAACTAGTCAGCATATGTGTGAAGACAACACAAGCTTTAGCGAATGCTGAAGAGACCTCCTGCGTCATCCCAGCATTCAGTGATCAAATGAAGCTTACCATGCACGTTTGTTTTTATGTTGTACTTCCACACACTAAGGACAAACCCATAGCTTTTCTAGACTATAATATAGTACGGAGCCAATTAGTTGACTCTAGTGCTCACCAACTCTATGAAAGGATGTTTGCTCATGGATAGACAAAAGAACTATTCACTATAGCAAAGGACAAGCTTTCCTCTAAAAGCTTAACACGTATTATGTACCTTCTGAATTGCATGTAATGCAATGGGTATAAATAGCTGAGTGCTCTTCACTCAAACATACAAACAATTAGAATTTGTCTTTCTTATTATAAGAAGCATACCCAAGAAGAAATTTCTCTCTCTACTCTCTTTCTAAAGAGAAAGAACCACTTCAAGCAAGTGAAAAACACATTTCCTAGTCTTACTTTCTTACATAAAATCTTTTATGTTTTGCTAAATGCATTTGTGTGTATCTCTAGATTGCTTAGATAGGTTTTCCTTACCTTATCTTTTCTGCAAACAATCTGTAAAATAGCAGATGTGGCTACTCGTCTTCTTCTAAAGGTTTAGAGAGTAACTACCATTTGATTTTTAGTTCTTGTCACACACTCGCCATGTTTTTCTCCTTCTCAATCACACGACCTCTCAATTTTCAATAGAGCTCCCTTATCCATACTCAAACCTTATATGATATTATCAATTTCACCCTCGTAATCGAAATTTGGAATAGAACCATCAAAAATAAATTGCATTGGTTGATGCTCTTGTATGTTTATCTGTTTAGCAACATCCATATTTTCATCATTGCCATCATCATTACCATCTCAGTCATTATCATTAGCAATTGACTCATCTTCAGCTTGATCATTTATCATCGTCAGATTTAGTGTCTTCCGAACTTGAAGAAGTTGAGGAAATACTGCCTTCGGAAATTTCCTGATCAGAGTCTCTCCCCATCGAACCCCTCTCAATCACATTTTCCCTCAGCTTACAACCCTGTTCAGATACCCCATGTTCATGAACACATTCGTCTAGACCTAGATCCTCACTACGCTCAATTGAGGCATGGGTTGTTCCCTGGGTAAGTCCCTCCAGCTCTAGGTGGACTATAGGAACTATCACTCTCCTATATTCTATCACATATTGAGAACTCTGATCGACATAGGCAAGAAGTTCGTCAGGAATGTTCATAATAGAATCAATATATTCAATTTTGGCATGAAGTCGAAGAAACTGCATTTCGTAGTTCGGGCCGAACGGTCTATCTAATCTTGACAGGATTTTTTTGTTAGACCGCAACATCGACCTGATGATCAGCTGTAAGAACCTATGAAATGGAAATAAAAAATTCTTGCTCTCGAAGCAAATTTCTTTGCATGCACCAACTCTGTCAGCTCATTCTAGATTACTATTGTGTAGCCATGGTGCCTGTTGAACATTATGTCGTGGAAGAATTGTAAGAATGTTGTGCTATAAGTATCGACATTGGCAGTCTTCGAGGTAAGGCATTTGTTCAAGATTGAGAACATAAGATCCATATTGAATGTAAGAACTTGCGTTTGAACTGGGATGGATGGTTAAGGATTCCAGAATATCCTAACTTCTTAATATCAGTACAGAGTTCTTTATCTGAAATGAACTCTTCAAATTCTTCTCTTCTATGCACAGAGTTTGGCTTTCGCAGATTCAGAATCTTCCGCAATCGTTTCAATGTTAGCCTGCTGATGAAATGATCCACATGGCCTTCAAAATAGAACTAGTTTCCTTCTTTGATATAGTATAATGTATACTAGAACTGTTGAAGATAAACGAGTGGAACATCTGCAGTTGTAGTTAGAGCATAGGCTATAGGATGTCCTTTAAGAATTTCCAGTATAATTGGGTATTTGCTGCCATTTTTGGGTTTAAGTGGTGGTTATTGGGTTTCAAGTCAAGATATAAGACTTTAGGAAAGATTGTTTTATCGGGATCAATACTGTCTGTGGACTCGAAAAAAGATGGAGGTTGTGATCCGATTGATGGAATAGGGTTTTCATCATCAAATTCGTGAAGAGAATCGTGACGTTCCATAGTCGACATTTTTAACCTGTAAGAGTTAAAACGATTAGATTCACAATTGAAACGTATTTTCATAAAGAAAATAAATTGACTCAAGAATCAATTTCCAACACTTAAATAAATGTTTTGCAAAAAAACTGATTTAAATGCCTCTCAAATCAAGAAAAGATATTCAAATTTTAAGCTCAAAAAAATACACACTAAAAAAAATAATATACTCAAAATAAAATTCTAATAAGAAAAAATTAACTAATACTAAAAAAATTCAAACACTTAAAAAATAACAAAAATAAAGAAGAAAAAAGATTAAAAACAAACTCTATCTCCCAAATCAAACTCATCGCTCAAATTAAATTTTAACACTCATCACCAAAATATAAACTCATCTCTGAAAAAAAAATAAGTCACTCACCGCTCAATCAAAAATCAGTCATCGCTCAAAGATGATAAACTCATCGTCCAAACAATCTGCACTCATCGCCCAAACAATTTACTCATCATTCAAGTCAATTTATTTATCGGTCAAAATATTTGAACTCACAAATTCACGGTACAAACACTCATCACTCACAGATTTAAACTCATCGTCAAAAAAAAAGTTACTCATCTCAAGCACTCATCGCTCACAACACTTTCAAATATACAAACTTACAGTCCTTTATCGTTCTAGAAATTACATATTCAAACTGGAATAGAACAGTTTTATTATGAATCATGAAGAACACAGTCAGATTTAGGTTTTCAGTTTAAATCATATTAACAAACCTTTTTAGATGGATTAGATTAAGTTCAAATAGTAATGGTCCAAATATCAAATCAGTTCCAAAGATCCAAAAAAATGGATGAAGATGATGAAGAACAGTTCTTGAACAAATCTTGAATATGGTTGATGAAGGTAATATGAAGTAATAGATGAAGGAAAGATTTAATCAAGGGTAAAAAGTGAAAGGGAACCAGACACCCTTTATATAGAGTAAAAAAAAGTGAATACGTATCAAATTATGATTGATATTCTTCGTCGCCAAACGTTTTATCCGATAAGACACGGTCATCGCCCAACCCTTTGGTCGATGAGGCAAGATTATCGCCCAAGACTTTGGTCAATGAGGAGATTCATCGCCCAAGTCTTTGGTCGATGAGTCGCTCAAGTCTTTGAACGATGAAACAAGATCATCACTTAAGACTTTGAACAATGAAATATACTTATCGCTTAAGCTTATAGACGATAAAGCTCATCGCCCAAGCCTTATCCGGATACACCCTTTATCACTCAGGCCTTGGGCGGATAAGATGGTCATCGCCGAAGCCTTGGTCAAATGTTCATCTCCCAAATTCTTCAATACTACAAAAAATCTATAAAAATTACATGTTAAGCATCCACTCAAACATACGGATAAGTATTAAAATACTTACTCCCCCTTGAAATAAGATCAGATAAAAATCAAACACTCCCCCTGGAAATAGTAATACATCCAAATCAGTATATTAGACACAATCTATATACTCCCTTAATTCAGATAAGTTCAAATTATGAACTGATTTATTCAGAAACTTGTCATGAAGAACAGGTCCTGAACTGATTTTTTCAGAAACTAAAGTGAAACAACTCTTCATACACTCCCCTCAAACCAAGCATCAATCTATCATGTGTTTGAAAATCTGAATTCAGCACTGCACATGACAAACCTGCAAAACAGATTACACATATTTTGGTACCCACACTTTCATGGGTCCTGATTTGTTAGCATTGGTTTGTGTTATGTTGTTGTGTCATACCATCTGTTCAGATCAGGTATTTTCACATTAAACATTTTCACAAGAAAATCATATATGCAATATGTACCATACCAATTATTATCATTCATATTATTCTCATACCAGTTATTCCCATACCAGTTATTAGCGTACCTGGTATTACCATTCCAGTTGTTTCCATACCAGCTACTTTCATTCTTACCTTTTCCATACCATCTTTTGGCTTTCTTCTTATTGACAAAGTCATTTGCTCCACATATTGAGCAGGGAATCTTCTTCTTGCTAAGACTGATTAGCTGTTTAGTAGATTCAACAATACAAGGTAAAGCAGTCTTAGAAACAAACGACTTTGCATCAGAAACAGAATATGGATAAGACTTGTTACCATCAGAGTCTTCTGTATCTGATTTCTTCAGCCAAACCTTTTTAACTCTTTTCAATTGATTATCTGAATCAATAACATACCCTTTTGTTAAACTAATTCAAAGTATGAGATTTATTCCTTGAAACACTAGATTAGAACTATTAGAGTGACTGTTTGAATTAACACTTGAATAGTCATTCATATAGATTTTACACTTAGAAGGAGAGTCAGTAGAACTTGAAGTGTTTACAACATAAAACTCTTCGAGTTTATAAACAACTGATCTCTTTCTTCAGTAACAAATTCACATTTCTTTTTAAACTCAGATCTTATATTCTTCTTAGTTACAAGGTCAGTTTTAATTTCTTTGAAACCTCAGCTATTTTACTTTCAAAAACTTTTCTTTCCTTTTCAAAATCAACTTTCCCATTTTCAAAAGAAACTTCTAACAACTTTTTCTTTTCAACTAACTCCTTAGCTAGAACAACATTCTTCTTTGCTACAATCTTCCTTTCATTAGCAAAGGCTTTTCTTTCATCACCAAGTTCTTCTTAACATCTGTAATTTTATTCGAAAGATTCAAAAACTTTTTATCTGATTCTTTTCTTTCAACCTCAAACTTTGTCCTTTCCAAGACAACTATCTTCTCAAAATCTGTGAAAGCTCTAAAGAGCTCAACTCAAAAGATTTCAATCTACTTTCAAAAAAATTCTTCTCAGCATTAAACCTCTTTTCTGCATCAAGAAAATTATTATTCTCTTTCTCAAACTCTTTCCTCTCAGAATCCAATATCCTCTCAAGTTCAGATATCTTTTTTCTTTTCTTCCTTGAATACTCTTCTTTCAGAAGTTAAGGTTTTCTCAGCTTCATAGACTTTTGAAGTTAATTCTAAATTATTCTTTTAACAGCTCAACATTTCTTCTTTGAAATTCAGAATACAAAAGCTTTAGAAAGAAGTTAATCTATCTGAGCCTGTAGAAACTTCTTTTTTTTCTCTTAATTGCTCATTTTTCTTTATTGTATCTTTCGCCCAACAATGATTTGAATGATTCTCATAATATACTTTTAACTACTTTTCTTGTTCCTTTTTAAATTTATTCTCCAAGACATAATTTTTTTTCTCTTAGATCCTTATTCTTTCTTTCTAACACAAATGCCATTTCAAAACAATTTAATTGATTGATTAACACTTGATCTTTCAAACAGGTCAAAAACAGAAACTTCAGATTATCTCTGCATATTGCGCTACTTGATTTTTCAAACTGCTTATTGCTCAAGTTGTTTGATCATAGCCCAACTTTGTTTATCTTCCAAGACTCCTCATCGGGCAACTTCGTTATCGCTCAACAAAGTTTATCTTCCAACATATCGCCCAACTTCTTATTGCCCAACAAATGCTTATCGGTTAACAAATGCTATCGCCCAATTCAACTTATTGTTGAAATATACAAGAGATGAAGATAGAATATTGGACAACAAAGGCATTCAAAGGAAACTCAATGAGCGATGGATACTTGCTTATCGCCCAATGAATGTTTAACTAGTGATGAAGGAACAAACAAGCAGATTACACAGAAATCAATTCAAACACACTCGAAATAAATCAAAATTGATTAAAATTTGAATAGATTTGTACGAAATCATTCCACAAACAAGTTTTGAACAACAAATTCATCCAAAAACAGCTTATTCGAACATAATTCAATCAAATTTCAAGCAAACTACACTCAGATTATGAAATTCAGATTCAATACAGTAATTATGAGTTCAAACAAAAATGGAAAGTTTCAAGAACAGATTCAATCTAGTTCGCCAAATTTCTTCAATCAATCTGATTTTTGGTTGTTGTTTCCCGCTCTAATACCAACTGATGTTCCAGGAATTAATCAATCCATTACAAAACAAGAATACAATCAAGATCAATGATGGTTAACGATGGCAATTTCTAAGAATAGTAGAGAGATAATTCTTCAAAAGTTTTGAATATATTGCTTCAAAGATTACAACTAAGAATTACGAAATGAAGTGCTACTAAAATTAAAGACAAACTACACTGTTTGAAATGATGTTGAAGCAAGAACTGCATGGTATAAACTTGTCTTTAAAGGTTTTATACGACCACCTTATTAAGCTGTGCGTCTTCTAGTCGTAAAGTCCCAGGATTTGATGCAGTAACGTATTTCGTTTATCGACATCTTTGATAAGGAAATTAAAATCAAAGTCGATGCAGAAAACACGTAGGAAGAAGACCGCACTGTGAAGCAGAAAGCGAGAGAGAAAGATAGTACATTTTTTCCGTGTGTTTATGGGAGAGGTTTAACCCAATATTTATACTGGAATTAAACCCCTCTATAACCCTTATCTTTCACCCCAAGAATAAGAGATGATGGGTTTAGCTGGAGACTAGTGCTCCAACTAAAATTATCTTTGATATAATTTAATAAAGAACGTGTTTTAAAGTTGAAAAAACCAATTAGAAATTGATTTTTAATCTGCTTAAAACTGAGATATATACTGATAATTAACGACTTTTAATTAAACAATATTTATCTACATCTCTTCATAATTCGTAGTAAAAAGAAACTCGGGAGCTCAATGCGCCTCTTTGTGCCACTCCACGAATCTCGCACCCATGCTCTCAGCCACGCAGGTGCGTATGCATTGGACCTTCCACTCATGATCCCCACTAGAGATGGCCAAATCGGCCCGGCCCTGCCCGGGACCACCGGAGGACCGGGACCGGGACTGACAAAGGACCAACCCGGGACCGGTAAGGACCGGTTATGGGACTGAAAACCGGGACCGGTTGAGGTTTTTGGTAGTTTTGTGGGACCGGGACCGGTTATGGGACCGACTATGGACCGGCCCGACCCAAAAATTCAAGTAATTTTATAAATAAATGTATTTTCAAATAATTTTATAATGTATTTTTATAAGAAAACGTAATTTTAATTATACTAAAACACATTTTTAAAATGTATTTGAGTGACCCAATTGTAAATTTTATAATGTATTAAAAATATATATCATTAAAAAAATAAAAAATAAAATCTTATTTTTTAATGCAAGGACCGGTTAGGACCGATTAGGACCGGGACCGACGGCCCATAACCGGTTATGAAGTACCTTGACCGGTCCTATCATTTTCGACCGGGACCAGGACTGGGACCGGTTATGGCCGGTTATGAGAAATGTTAGGACCGATTGGGACCGGGACCGGCCCGGCCCGGGACCGGTTTTTGGCCATCTCTAATCTCCACCATGAGTCCATCAACTAGTTCAAAGCCCAATTGAAGATAAAGCCTTATAAGGATCTTAAAGTTTAGACTTCCTACCAATATGAGATGGACGAAAACCTCCAACCTCACTAATATTTCCAAAATTCTATATAAAGGGTTTGGTCTTTGTAATTTTGGTTAGGAAGCTCATTGTAAAATCAATATACGTAATAAAGGTTTGACCAGATTGTAAAGCTTTGACTTTTCCTCTCATCTCTCTCATATTGTTCTTATTGTTAAATCTAGATTCTGTCATAGATTGTTATTAGAAAATTGAAGATTGATCTAAAGTGGAACAACAATTGGTATCAGAGCAGATTATGCACGAAATCAAGTGAAGAAATCACTGTTTGTGATGATTTTTTTGAACTTTTCTGGAATTTTTTTATGTTCTTCAAAGTGTTCTTTGTGTTCTTGAATTCTTTTTGAGTTTGATTCGAAAATCTTTCAAAATTTTGTGTTTATGTGTTAAAATTTTGATCAAGTTGTACGTAATTGAATTGTGAATCTTTGTTGTTCACAAGATTTTATGTTTTGATCATTTATTTTGAAGATTTGATCAAATTTGTGATTTGAATTTTTTTTCGTGTTCTTGACAAATTTCATCAAAAAGCATAGTTTGATCCATTTTTGCATGAAATTTTGAAGCTTTTGGTGTTTGTTCATTGAATTCATTGTGTAGATCGGTCAGTGGTTAACCAGATCATGGAATAAATCGCTTGTTTCGAAGAAGTAGAAAGGGGTTTGACCGGATTCATTTCATCGCTCAAGGTTTTGGACTAGGTGTGTGACCGGATACCACAAATCGCTCAAGGTTTCAAGACTTAGTCAATTTTTCTAGGTGTAACATAAATCGGTCATCACTGTGACCGGATCGGCCTTGATCGTTGGACACTATAAACGAATTGGTTTAAATCGCTCATTGTTATCTTGACCGGACTTCTTTTAATCGCTTAAGAGTATAATCGGTTTAAGACTTAGTCAAATCGTTGAAATCTAAATCGTTTACCATTTTATTTGGCCTGACCGGATTACCACTCTAAATCGCTTACCACTTTATTTGCATATATCGCCTGGATTGAGCGGATTTCTAAATCGCCTGGATGGACTTAGTGTTTCTGTTCAATTTTTAATCTGGACATAACCTTGTTCTTAGCTAATATTATAACAGTGAGGGACTAGGCTTAATCGTTTGACACAGTGAGCGGGCTTGGCTAAATTGCTTGAAACAGTGAACGGTCTTGAACAAATCGGTAGACAGAGTGATCGGATTAAGGCTTCTTCATTCATAGTTTTATCCGAACTTAGTTTATATCGCCTGGTTCATCATCCAATTTTGGTTGAAATCATTTAGCCGTTTTAGGACTTGGTCGTTCTTGTAACAGGTTAGCCGGTTTACATAGGCTTGTGTGATATTTTCTTCCTCGCCCACATAGTGTCCGGTTTACACATTTTGTCCGGATTTGAACTCCGGATAAATGCTTTGTTGATCATTTGACTTTGTTGTTTTTGTTACTTGAACTGCTTTTAAAATTTTCACTAATTTTGATACTTGGTCTGTTTCGTATTGTTTTTGCTCAGATTTTATCTGTTTTGTATTGTTTTTGAACTGTTTGAGAATCTTTGAACTGTTTTCCGTCGCGTAAACTGTTTTTATTAGTTTTAACTGTTTTAACTTTTTTAACAATTTTTAACTGTTTTCAATAGTTTTGACTATTTTTACTGATTTTTGACAGTTTTTCGCTGTTTTTCTGATTTCTCATCAGTTTTTGTGTTTTCTGGTTTTGTTTTTGAGCTTAATTGTTCTTGATTTCTTGTGTTTGATTTCATCACACTAGATCCATTAATCAATCTGATTGGAAAATGGCTGTTTCATTGGAGATAGAGAGAGAATAAATATTTGAAAGAGAAAATTTCAGAGTTGGAGAAGAGTTTGAAAGATTATACAGACAAATATGTAAATATGTTCTATGAAAACCATTCAAACGAGAAATTTATTAAAGATTTGAAAAGAGAGCATAAAGAAAAGTGTGAAAGAATTGAGAAGGACTTTCTGCACAAAATTGAAAAGATTGAGAAAAACTCTGAGTTTTGTGAGAAAAGTTTATGATGAGGATTTGAAAACTTGGAGTACAGCTAATAGAGATCTATTCAATAAACTTCAAGAGATGCAAAATGTGAGGAACTCTTCTGAGATTAATATAGAGACTGAGAACTTACCTGGAAAAGTTCATAAATCTAAGAGTGATCTGATTGAATTAAGAAGGTTACTGGAATTAGAAAGGAAGTATGATTTAGTTACTGTTGAAAGAGACCAGCTTTTAAAGAAAGTCAAAGACTTTTCTTATGCTCAAAATTCAACTGGTTCTCCTTCACAGTGTAAAACCAGCTTTTATGACTGTTCCAAATCGAACAATTATTCAAGCAGCCCTAAATCTACTGTTTCTAAGAACTATTCTCGTTCTTCTAATCATTATTATCAAGGGTACGTCATTGGATCACCCAATTACTCTTCAAAAGTTAAAAGCATTTGGGTCAATAAATCTAAATTTGTTTCATCTTGTATCTCTGTTGTTACTAATAATCTTCTTTGTTTTGTGAGATCTACTACTGATTTGATTCATCTTAGCAAGAGAAGAATCATGTGCTCCACATGCAAGACAACCAATTTTGTCAACAGGAAATAGTACAACAGATGGATTGCTGATAACAGATTTCAGACGAATTGGAAAGGTAATAACAGGTATGATAACAATAATTTGTATGGATGTTATTATGTATATAATCATCCTGTTAAAAGTGCTAAAAAGATAACATCTAATAAAAATAGATGGTTTGGCAGTTATAACATCCCGCAACCTGATACTAACAAAGAAGGACCCAAGTTCATTTGGGTACCAAAATCTATCTGAACTTATTTTGCAGGTGTGTCATTACTGCGCTGATCAGAAATTTATCCAATGATGCACAAATTCAAGGGAAGTTGTACACTGTTCAAACAAAGGCTTCTGAACAACACAGTTCAAGACCCGTGCTTTACCGAGTGTGGTTTCTAAACACCCAGTTTAAAACCCGTGCTTAAAATGTTTCCAACTTTTTTTGAGCTGAACTGATTCATTACTAAAATCTATTTTCTATGGGGAGTCTATAGAATATTTTTTAATAATTTTTTTTGAAAAGAGAACTGTTTTATGAAAACGAGTATATTTTCTGAATAGGTATTTCCTGAGATTTTACTTGTGTAATTTCTCATTGAACATAACTCCAATACTTGTTTCAGCTATTCTTCAAATTGTTATTATCACGTCTCTTAAAATGAAAATCATTTTCGGTGATAATACGCTCGTTTGTATTCAAAGATTGTTTTTCTGATATTTTTTTCTTTGATTAATACACATTCGATAATTTTTTTTAATATCAGAATCTGTAAACTTGTTCTTACAGATCTTCATTCATTTCTCTTACATACTGAATAATCTGATTTTGCGTATCACACCTTGTTTGATTGTGCTTCAAAAGTTACATCTTGATCAATTTTTATCTGATCATTGTGCTTTATTTGTAATACTATTTTTGATCAACCACTGTGATCAACTGAGCATACAATGTTATTTTAGGAAGAACTGAGTGCTTAACAGAAATACCTCTATGGAATGTCAGAACCGACAAACCTACCAAAGAGGACAACTATATCTGAGTGAGTTTAAATACAAAAAGGTTTGTGTGCTGAGCTTAAAATGAAAAAGAGAGGGGAAGTTGTTGTGAGCTAAAAGAATTAAGAGAGTTGTGTCAGGGTCAAAAGAATTAACAAGATCCTGTTCCAAACTTCAAATTACCGGGCATACCACATAGTCTATTAGTTCTCAATTCTTTCGATACTAATAGTGAAAAAGGCAAAGCCTAGGCCAATTCTTGTCACAATCCCACCAGCTACTCATTTATCTCTTAACAGATAAGTGTTTCAATAACACTTGGGGCACGCAGCTCAAAATCTAACAAGAATGAATGAAGATCATTGTTTCAAAAGTTTACTGATAAAGATTTCTCGTCGAAGATAATGTTTGTTCGTTATCTGAAGAAGTTCATTTTTGAGAAGAATGTTAGGAATTTGTTTATCTGAAGATTCTTTGAAGATCGTATCTTAAAGAGTGTTTCTGAAGATTATTGTTGTTTTTGTTCTACATTGTCAAAAGAGAAGATCATCGTTGTTCTACATTCGAGGGGGAGAATGTTAGAAGATCTTTTTCAACTAACGATTGTTTGAAGATCTCAAGTTGAAGTTTGTTTTGAAAAATTCATAAAGAGCTTAAAGCGACAAAGTTTAAATGAAACTCAAAGCGCATAAATTCTTTCAAGCCTGAATACAAAGCGGGAGAATGTTATGACTGAAAATCAGCATAAATTGTATTCGACTTGAAAGATTAATTTTGTCTATAATTGTATAAAAGACATCGTGTTTGACTTTTCTAGAGATAGCTTGACTTTGACTAGGATTTCTAATTTGACCCTATATATAAGGTTTGGTCTTTGTAATTTTGGTAAGGAAGCTCATTGTAAAATCAATATACATAATAAAGGTTTGACCAGATTGTGAAGCTTTGACTTTTCCTCTCATCTTTCTCATATTGTTCTTATTGTTAAATCTAGATTATGCCATAGATTGTTATTAGAAAATTGAAGATTGATCTAAAGTGGAACAACAGAAGATGAGACTTGCTGAGCATAGATCGAGCGGTTTCGATTATCGTTCGATTTCTCAAGGAAGTTATTATGTGAGATTCCCTTTGTTCTCAAGGAAGTTATTGATGGTACCATTTTTACTCAGTGCCATGATCACTCCTTATTGAGCGCACCTTGATGTTGTTCAATACTTCTAGGCGCTTTATGAACGAGATGATTTCTTCAGGTGCATCACTCTTGGATCTGAGAAAGAAAACCTAAGTATACCTGGAAAACTGGTCAACAATAACGAGTGTGTATTTCTTCCTAGCTATGGACTATACATGAAAGGGCCAAATAAATCCATATGCAGTAGCTGAAGCGGAGAAGTTACTGAGGAGACTTGTTTGATTTAAAACTAGCCTTTGTTTGGTTTCCTTTTTTAGACGTTAAGCAAAGAGATTCATTTGCAAAAAAGTGTTGAGGAAGGCCAGTGACGAGTTCTTTTCTAGACAAATCGTTCAGCGTCTTGAAGTTGAGATGAGAAAGTCGTTTGTGCCTTAACCAGTTGATATATGATGAGGCTTTTGAGGTAAAACAACTATTCTCAGTGAAGGGAGAATCCATGTTGATGAAATATACATTTTCTTGACGAAATCCTGTTAAAGCGAGATTGTCATCTTTTTCAAAGACATTACATGTATTCTTGAGAAATTTAACTGTGAAATCTTTATCACACAGTTGACTGATGCTTAGAAGCTTGTGCTTCAGTCCTTCAACATATGCAACACGTCTGAAGGTGGTTGCACCGTTGGTTAATATACCAAAACCTTTTGTATATCCTTTTCTGTTTCCTCCAAAGGGAAAGTGATGACATATCGTTAGAAATCTTGAGACACATGTGTTGATCCTCTCTCTCAAGTAATTTGATGATAATCCCTTTTACCTTATATGAAGTATTTATGTTTCTGTCCTTCGGTTTCAACGATCATCACTAAGTCTGTTCAGTGATCGCTGAGAACATGTAATGTAAATCCATCAGCGACAGCGATACTTCAAGAAGACAAAACTCACACCAAAGAACCTTCAGTGAAAGTCGAAGATTGAAATTGAAGATTAGAGACTGGCGAGTTCGTGATCTGAAGTGGTATTCAGTGATTACAACCTGGTCTACACATGTGTGAAGACTGCCCAAGCCTCAGCGAATGCTGAAGAGACCATTAGGTTATTCTAGCATTCAACGATCAAAAGAAGCTTGTTGAGCACGATTATTTTTGTCTTGTACTTATACACACAAAGGAAAAACCCATACCCTTTCTAGAGCATAGTATGGTATGAAACCGATTAGTTGACTCTATTACCCACCAACTCCATGAAAGGATGTCTGTGCATGAATAGGCTTTTGTACTATTCACTGTATCAAAGAACAAGTCTTTCTCTAAAGGCTTGACACGTGTTCAAACCCTAATGCACTGCATTAAATGTGAATTTAATGCAATGGGTATAAATAGATGTGTTCTATCTCCATACAGAGATACTGATACTTACTCTTGAACCCTAACCTATGTTCATAAGTAAAAGAACACACATCTAAGAACACAATACGTTTATCTTCGAAAGCAAGTTAGAATTCCTTTCTAGTATTCTAAATAGTTCTTACCCAGAAAGAACTTGCTTTCTTCTAAGTCTTGTACAACAAATCATTTCTCTTTGCTAAGAATTAGTGTGTAACTTAGATTGTTTAGATAGGTTATATTTACCTTATCTTTCCGCAACCAATCTTGTAGAATCTGTATTGATCCTTCTTTATCAATATACATTTTAAATTTGAAAAGTTTATTGTGTTTGTATTCATTCCCCCCCCCTTCTACAAACTGTTATACACATCTTGTACACCCTATCGGGACCAACAACATGGTCTAATTATCCCATGTTTCTTGCAAGCATTCTCAGAACTTTGTCAGGGTATCAGAGTTGGAATATTCTCTTACAACTGTCCTTAAGTCGATAATAACACAATTAAAACTGTTGGTCCCTTTAGGGTCTAAACAGTTTGTAGAAGGGGGGGATGAATACAAACACAATATTTTCAAATTTAAAATATATATTGATAAAAGAAGATCAATACAGATTTTATAAAATTGTTTGCCGAAAGACAAGGTAAGAGAGACATATCTAAACAATCTAAAGTTTACACACTTAGTCTTAGCAAATAAGAAAAGATTTGTTGTTAAAGAAATAGATGAAAGTAAGTTCTGTCTAGGAGAGAACTTGTTTAGAATATAATGAAGGGATTCTAACTTGCTCTTGAAGATGAGCTTATTTGTTCTTAGATGTGTGTTCTTTTACTTAAGCGCTAGAAAGCTCAAAGAATTTGTGTGTATCTGCATGGAGATAGAACACATCTATTTATACATGTTGCATTAAATGCACATTTAATGCATCATGGTATGGTTAGAACGCGTGTCAAGCCTTAAGAGGAAGGCTTGTCCTTTGCTACAGTAAATAGTACAAAAGCCTATTCATGAACAAACATCCTTTCACAAAGTTGGTGGGAAATAGAGTCAACTACTCGGCTCCGTACCATACTAACTTTTAGAAAGGGTATGGGTTTGTCCTTTGTGTGTATCAGGACAAGACAACAACAATTGTGCTTAGCAAGCTTCTTTTGATCGTTGAATGCTGGAATAACCTGAAGGTCTCTTTAGTATTCGCTGAGGCCTGGGCAGTCTTCACACATATGTAGGCATGCTTATAATCATTGAATACCGCTTCAGACCACGTACTCGTTAGTCTCTGATCTTCAGTTTCAGTCTTCGACTTTAGCTGAAGGTTCTTTGGTGTGAGTGTTGTCTTCTTGAAGTATCGTATCACTGATTGGATTTACAATACAAGTTCTTCAGTGATCACTGAACAGTCTTAGTGAAAATCATTGAAACTGAGATAACAGAAACAAAAATACTTCGCATAAAGAAAAAGGGATTATCATCAAATCACTGAGAGAGAGGATAAAAAATATCCCCCTATTTGATGATAACAAGACAACATAAAGAAGGGTGTCTTATCAAATAATAGTAAGGAAAAGTAACATATAAAGTACATGTCCCTTTTTACTATTTTGGGATCTTTTTTAGTGAGTCAGTCTTATCTTGAAGAATTTTCTTAAGTTATATTGAAGAAAAGTTACAAGGATTGAGACTGAAACCGAAAGCTTATTCACTGACTTATAGAATGTCAGTGAATGTGAAAAGTAACACTGGAACTCATAGACTTGTGTCCCTATTATTTTTTTCAGGGATCTTTTTCAGTGAAGTACAAGAAATACTTATATTATATTGATTGAAAATATTACAAGTTGTTCAGTACATGTCGAATACTTACAGACTATAAGATTAATCACTGAAACTAGACATAGTAAATAGATTTACAAAAGAAAATGTGAACAATATTACAAAGAGAGACAAACTAATCTAGGAAACTCAGATCTATGTAGCTAGGTACATCTTCACCAAGGTTCTTTCGATGTAGGAACTCTCTTCGTATATTTAGGTCCAGGACTTTTCCTTGCATGATACCATCTATCCAGAGCATTAGATAAATCAGATGTCCCATTGGGCATAGATGTAGCTCAAACATTCTCTGAAATCTTACTTCACCTTCACAGTCAAGGAATATAACTCCTAACTCAGGTTTAAAGTGCATAGAGTTGGGTATATAAGGACCCTTCTCTGGCAAGTCAAGATTCAGCATAGAAATGTCCATACTCTCGTGTTCCTTCAGGACTTCATCTAAGGAGAACTTTTTTTCATGTTCGTTCCTTAGGGATGGTCCATCATTAGGACTGGAGAGTTTTTTCTTCCTTCCACCTTTCTTCAGAGAGGGCATGTCAGGGACTGCAACATACCTGGACATCCTTTTAATGAGATCATTGATGGTGTCTTTGATAATTGGCTTATGTCTTGACTTAGATCGCTGAATGGCTTGCCTGATTTCTAGCCATTCGCTGTATCCATAGTGGCTAAGGTAGGAAGGGTACTCGGTGATGGCGTCAAGATTGTCCCTGGTGATGAGCATTGAGGCAAGAGTTCGACCATCTTTGGATCGTCCGCTGATGCTGACGCTCTTGATCGGGTGGGGACTGATTCTCTTCTTCAGCTTTGCTTTCCTCCAGCACTTGTCTCGCTCAACCAGGTTCAGGTTTTTCTCGTGCTCAGCTTCTACAAGAGAAAGAAGTTTAGCTTAGGCTTGGACAACGTTCACCTTCTTTTTGGACTTTCTCTTTAGGAGAATCTTTTCAGCTAGTGACTTGGCAAGCTTTAGGCTGTCTTCAATCTGCTTCTTCTGAAGCTCTAACTCTTCTTTAGCCCTTAACGCCTCGAGTCTTTCAGCTTCTGAAAGGAAGTCAAACTCACCACCACTAGAGGTACGAAGAGGAAGTTTTACTCTAGTCTGGTCGAGTGACTTCTTTAGCTGAGACATTTGCTGGTCGGTAGGAGCACTGGAGATAAGATTTTCAAGGACCCACTCCAGTAGACTGCAAGTAGTAGATGGAATCTGAAGTTGATAGAGAAAAGTGACTACTACCTGAGAGGTAGAGTCTTCAAATAAGGTTTGAGGAATGTTAAATAGTACCTTCAGGTTCCCTTCTTAGCGACGCCCTTGCCTTTCGACTTAGGGACCTGGTTCGTTGATGTAGCAGACTCTTCTTCTCTTTGCTCCCCCCTGGGATGCAGAATCCCTAAGGGCGACTCCTTTGGTGGCGGTTGTTGGTTTTTGATACTGAATGGTGAAGTCATCTTCATCATCGTCGTCATCATCACCATCTAAGTCACTGCCGGGTCTGGAAGGTCAGGTTCGTCATCATCATCATCATCACCAGCAACAGGTACAGAGGTGATGGGAAGATCATCATCCCTAGGGATCGCATCAAATTTCTTCAGCTATAGCAGCTTCATCGGAGGTTGGGATTGCTTGGGCAACCTCAGCTTCAGCTTCAGCTTCAGGTTCAAGGATTGTTGGAGCAGCAGATGGTCGAGCAGTGTTGGACCTCATCTCCCCCTTTCTGGCTAAGACTTGAGAGTATAAGCCATAGAGTTCGTCCATATGCTGATGCTGGAGAACCATCATCTCCTCTAGCCGCGACAGAGCGCTGGCTCGAGTTGTCATTGCTTCACGCGTCTCATAGAGCAGAGCGCAGTCATTAGCAAAGAAGAACGACAGGATCACTGGAGCTGGTTGACGGACAACATCCAGGATCTGCTGAAGAAGCTCTATCTGCTGAAGAGACTGAGCCTGAGCATCATCAGCCCTGTTGGAGAGAACAGCGATGGCATCAACATTGGCTCGAACTGCCTCTTGGAGAGTCAAGAGCTGACTCCTTAATGAACTTGGAGATGTTTGCATCAAGATCGGCCTTGTGAGGCATCTCTTGATGAACTTCGGTCATCTTGCAGAAGACAATATTGACGACTGGGAGAAGAAGCTTGACAGCTGACGTCATGTCATAATCTTCGTCATCTTCCCCATCTTCTTCCTTCTCTTCCCCGTCTTCTTCCTTCTCTTCTACGTCCATAAACTGGGGCGCATAAGAAGGACCTACAAGAGATGAAGAGTGAGCATAAAGAAGATCAAGGTTAGAAGAACTGAAAGGATAGGAAGATGGAATACCTGAGTGGCCATCAGTGACATCCAAAGGATTGTCACTGGCATGCTCAAAGATGTCCTCAAGAGGATGGGCATCTGTATGCTAAAGAGCCTCGAAAGGAGCAACATCAGGTCCAGTGGTGTGTGTTTCATCATCAAGAAGGACATTCGCTAATGAGTCATCAACACATGTAAAGACCAAAGAAGGAGGAGGAGATAAAACGGTTGAGAAGAGGCATGGGTGTTCAGCGGTGGCGGCGCTGATATTCACACCTTCAGTAATTTGGTTCACTGAGGTGGTTGGGGTAGGTGCCACTGATACGACAGTGATTGGAGAGATCACTGAAGAGCGTGGGAAGTTAGCTGAAAGTGCCTCGGGGTTAAGGCTAGTTTCACTAGCTGAAACCTGTCGAGAGGTCTCAGCCAGTGATGTAGCTATCCCCTTTTTGGCCTTCTTGGCTTTCTGAGGAGAACCAAGAGTTGGTTGTGAAGGATGTTTGGAAGAGGTTTTGGTGGTTGGGCTAGATGTGGGGGGGGGGGGGTTTCCCTTGTCTTGACCACCTGAGGAGAGGAGGGAGAGAACATCACAAGAGAAGAAAGTGCAATGTCTCCATCCCTCAGCTTGTGTTCCAGAATCCTGGATCCAAGCCTACACACCTGGAGGTTACCTTCCTTGGAATATTTCTCTACAAAGATTTTTGCAAGCACCATGGAGAGGAACCTGGTGTATGGTACTACCTTTTCTCGCTGGCGCTTGTTTAACTTTTGCACCAGGTCATCGAAAATGACTGCAACATAACTTATATTGCGATGCTGAATTACAGAAACACCAATCATCAAGGCAATCCTGGAGGCTTGGTCATGTCCTCCAGTCTTTCCACCCATAGACTGGATGAAGTGAGAAAACAGGTATTGCCTGATCGCTGACATCCTATTTTTCTCAATCTTTGATAAGGACTTCATGGGAACATTTGAGTCCTTCTTCATTGGCCACTGATAGCCAATGGCATCGAGACATTGGATCATCTTGGTAGTTGTGGGCTCGCTGTCAAAGGGACCCTTGGGGAAGCGAAGAGCGGTCTTTAAAGTGTGTATGCCAAACTTCACGGTCATGCGGTTGAACGTGAAGTTGATCTGCTCAACTTGGCGATCATTTTTGTCTTCAACATTGACCACCTCAGCAGTGAACCAGAACTGCTGGAGAGCCTTCTTAACCATGACAGGCTCATGGTTAAGAGCAAAGGCAAACGATGACTGTTTGAGGAAGTTGGTCGCTTCCTAGTAGAAGGCCTTGTTCGAAGGAATGTCCAACAAGGCAACATGATTGTTGGCCTTGAAGAAAACTTCATCGATGGTGAATCCTACATTCTTGGCAGCCATATGTTTTTAGTGAAAGAAAATAAAATAAAACGGTTGTCAGATAACCAAGATATGTGTATAGATAAGTCATTGAATCAAGAAAAACTTCTTTTGAAAAATCCTTGGAGAGAGATTAGGGTTTTTCAAGTAAAGTGTGTTTGGAGAAATGTGATTACAACCAAGTAGGAGGTTGAGTTTATAATCATTAATGTTTAATGTTTTAAGAGAACAAAGTTCTTAAAAAGATTAAATACATTTCTTAGAAGAGTAAAAGAACAAGAAAAGAAATATTGACCTTAGTTGATTGAACGGAGAAAGGTCTTAGAAGGAAAATTGAGAGAAGTTCTTGCTATGAAAATTGACAGAGATTCGTCTTTGATTTTTGAAAGCGTAAAGAGAAAAGTGAAAGAGAGGTCTCATATTTATAGGTAGGAGGAGAGAGAGTGGATATGAAAGATAAAAAGACGACGATTAAGGAAAGGGGCCATGATGAAAAAGATGACACGTTCTCATCCATGATTGGATGGCATTTAATGAGGTAGCGTATGACAATACCTTTTTGCGCGTCTCAAAGTGTTGCGTATTGTAAATAGGGAAGGTCATCATAAAGACGGTTCATTAACTATTTCTTTTTAAAAACAAAAAGATTTTTAAGAAAACAAAGAGTCATTTAGTGTTGAAAGACACACTGAATATACCTTTTAAAATATTTTGATCACTGAAGAGAGAAAAGTTTCAGTGATAATTTTAAGACTTCAGTGCCAGTGATAGGGAAATCACTGGTCCTGGCATTTAAGAACATTTGTATCAATGAATAGGAAAGACTCAGTGATCATTTTGATCTTTAAGAAAAGATAAGTATGGGAGATATACTTATATAAATGTTCAATGATTAAGGAATCACTAAAACAAACTTTTTTAAAACATTTTCATCACTGAAGAAGGAAGGCTTCAGTGATAGTTTTAAGTTTTTAAGAAAAGGAATAAGTAATCATACCTTGGAGAGAATAGATATATTTACTCAATAGTCCAGTATCAGAGATAGAGCACTGAATCATTTCACTTACTGAACGATGTTAATAGCTAAAAATTATTCTTCAGCATTTAGCATCCCCAGTTCGTTGATCAAGATGTTGAATCTTGTCTTATCAAGAGGCTTGGTGAAAAGGTCAGCGGGCTGGTAATCAATTGGAACAAAGTGAAGTTCAATGTCACCATTCATAACATGATCTCTGATAAAATAATATCGGATCTCTATATGTTTGGTTTTGCAGTGAAGTATAGGGTTATTTGCAATTGCAATAGCACTAGTGCTATCACAATAGATAGGAACTTTTGAGAACTGAAGATCATAGTCCATCAGCTGGTTTTTCATCCAAAGGATTTGGGCACAACAACTATCAACGGCTACGTATTCAGCTTCAGCGGTTGATGTGGACACTGAGTTTTGTTTTTTGCTTGTCCAGCTCACCAACTTTCCACCTAAAAGCTGACAGCCTCCAATGGTGCTTTTTCTATCAATTTTGCAACCTGCAAAATCACTATCCGAATAACCTATTAGGTCAAAACCTAAACCCTTAGGGTACCAAAGACCCAAGTTAGGAGTTCCCTTTAGATATCTGAAGATGCATTTTACAGCAATCAGATGGAATTCCTTAGGTTCAGATTGATATCATGCATATAAGGAAGTAGAATACATGATATCTGGTCAACTAGCTGTGAGATACAACAGAGAGCCAATCATTCCTCTATAAATAGTTACGTTTACAGGCTTTCCATTTGGATCTTTGTTATAAGAGAATGGAGGAGCCATTGGAGTCTTCATAGATGAACTATTTGATAAATCAAACTTCTTCAGCATGTCACGAACATACTTACTTTGACTGATAAAGATATCTTTATCTGATTATTTGATCTGGAGACCTAAAAAGAAGGTTAGTTCTCCCATCATGCTCATATGATATTCTTTCTTTATGCGCTCAGCAAACCGAAAACATAAAAAGGGATTTATGGAACTAAAAATAATATCATCGACGTAAATTTTGGACTAGAATGATGTGACCTTTAACTTTCCTAATAAATAAGGTCTGGTCAATCTTTCCTTAACAAATTTCTCAGATATGAGAAATGAGGAAAGGGTATCATACCAGGCACGAGGAGCCTTTTTTAACCCATAAAGACCCTTATCCAAATGATAGACATGGTTTGGATACCTAGGGTCAAGAAACCCTGGAGGTTGTTCAACATAAACTTCCTCTTGAAGTTTTCCATTTAGGAAAGTGCTCTTTACATCCATTTGGTAAACTTTTAAAGTCTCTATGGGCAGCAAAGGCTAGAAAGAGTCGAATTTCTTTGAGTCTAGCCACCGGTGCGAAGGTTTTGTCATAGTCGATCCCTTCTTTTTGTCTATAACCCTGAGCAACAAGTCGAGCCTTGTTGCGGGTTATCATACCTTCCTCATCCAACTTGTTGTGATAGACCCATTTGGTGCCTATCACTGATTTGTAAGAAGAACGTAGGACAAGGTACCAGACTTTGTTCCTATCAAACTCAATGAGTTCCTCTTGCATGGCAAGGACCCAACTAGGGTCTGAGATAGCATCATTGATTTTCTTGGGTTCAACTAAAGAAAGAAAGTTGACAAAGAGATAGATATTACTTAGACCACGACGAGTCTTGATATCTGCATCTGGATCACCGAGAATTTGATAAATTGGATGGTCTTTAGTCCATCGCTGAGCCGGTAGAGGATTATAATCTGAGTAAGCAAGTTCAGGAACAAAAGATGAGGCTTCAGCTGCATTGTCTTCAGCAGTAGGAACAATTGCTAAAGGAGCCTCATATTCAGCAACTGAAATCGATTCAGATGCTGATGGCATTTCATTCACTGACTGACTAGTGTTTGAAATAGAAGGAGGAATACAACTAATGGGCACAACAGCGATCTCTGAAGAAGATGTGTTGGAGTGACTAGCTGTAACTAGAATGATAAATGGATCGTCTTCAGCTTCAGGAGTTTTAGTATTGAGAGGAGAACTGTACGAAGCTTCAGGTTGTCTATAGTGAGAGAACATCCAGGTTTCTAATTCATCATCATCATTTAAGATGGGTTTTGAATTAGCTGATTGAGATTCGTCAAAGGTAACATGGATAGTTTCTTCTATCGTTTGTCTTCGTTTGTTGAATACTCTGAAGGCTTTGGATACTGAAGAATATCCAAGAAAGATTCCTTCATCAGCTTTGGGATCGAACTTTCCAAGTTGGTCACAGTTGTTAAGAATATAACAAGTGCAACCAAAAATATGTAGAAAGCTTATAGAAGGCTTTCTTCTATGAAAAAGTTCATAAGCTGTCTTCTTGAACCTCTTTACGATCAGCGATCGATTTTGAGTGAAACAAGCGGTGTTGACAGCTTCAGCCCAGAMTTGAGTAGGGAGATGGGATTCACTGAGCATTGATCGAGCAGCCTCTATGATTGTTCGATTTCTCCTTTCAGCGACCCCATTTTGCTGAGGGGTTCTCAATGAAGAAAAGTTGTGAGAAATTCCCTTGTTCTCAAAGAAGTTATTCATAGTACTGTTTTGGAATTCAGTACCATGGTCACTTCTAATAGATCGTACTTTGATGTTGTTAAGTACTTCTATTTTCTTGATGAACGATATGTTATCTTCAGGTGCTTCATCTTTGGATCTGAGAAAGGAGACCCGAGTGTACCTGGAGTACTCATCAACAATGACGAGTGTAAACTTCTTTCCAGCAATGATTGCATGTTGACTGGACCAAATAGATCCATGTGCAGTAGCTGAAGAAGCGCAGTCACTGAAGAGATTTTCTTTGACTTAAAGCTAGCTCTTGTGTGTTTTCCTTTTTCACATGTTGAACAAAGAGATTCCTTTGCAAAGGAGTGTTGAGGAAGATCAGCGACAAGATCATTTCTAGACAACTCACTGAGTGTCTTGAAGTTAAGATGAGAGAGCCGTTTGTGCCATAGCCAGTTGATATCTGACGAGGCTTTAAAGAAGAAACAGTTGTTCTCAATAGTAGTAGAATTCATATTGATGATATATACATTCTCTAAAAGAGAACTGGTCAAGGCAACCTTATCATCTTTGTCAAACATGCAACATGAATTCTTCGAGAATTTTACTGTGTAGTCTTTGTCACACAGTTGACTGATACTTAGGAGGTTGTGATTTAGTCCTTCAATTGCACCATTAGTTAATATACCAAAACCTCTGGTATATCCTTTTCTATTTCCTCCAAAAGTCACGGAAGGTCCTCTTTCTTCCTTGTAATGGATTAGTAGGGATTTGTCTCCAGTCATATGCCTTGAGCATCCACTATCGAGATACCATATGTCTTTGACATTCTACACAAGGGAACAATTTAAAAATGCTATTGGTACCAGCTACTGGGGTCCAGCATTGTTAGAGGCATCATCCACTAATGCTGAAGAGTCAGCGTCAGTAAACGACATCACTAAATCTGAAGAAGTTTTAGTGGAAACAGGAACAACCTTTGACACTAGTAAGATAGAGTCAGTGGAAGTCTTCATTGAGCCTGATGAAGAGGCTTCAGTGGTTGGAGTTACAACATCTGATGTTGAAGGCTTAACAACAGTTGTTGTCTTCACTAAGCCTGAGAAAGAGGCTCTAGTGGATTGCTTCACTTTGGTTGCTTTTGCAGCCTTAGTGGAGGATTTTGCCTTGGTTGATTTATCAGCCTTAGCTACTTTCTTGCCCTTAGCTGGTGGACCAGCCTTGGCGGCAGAAGGACACTTGCTGGCAATATATGTATTTTCACTACAGTGTTTACACTTCCTATAGCTGAATGTAGCTTTAGGGCTAGGAAGTACCAGATTAGAAGAGGGACCAGCTCCAAGGATTCCTTCTCATTAGTTCTTGGAGGAACCTTTGAGGCTTTGGAGTCCTTAGGTGAAGCATTCACCTTGAGCTGGGAATTAGACTTCTGAGTGGATTCAGATTTCTTAGTCCTTGAAGAAGAAGTTTTACAAGCTGAAGGAATAAACCTAGATCTATTAGACTTGTTGGACTTCTTAGGAGAGGTATTGTGACAATGGATTTACCTTTGTCTTTGCAACCTGAACTCGAAGGAGTTCCATCAAGATGACTCTCAGTAAGAGAAGAGACAAAGGTACCAAACTTAAGCATGGACCTGTCAGTGACATCTTCTTCATGATCATAGAAGAATCCTAGACCAGTCGTTATCTTGGCCTGGATCTAAGAGTTGATGATCTCAAAGGCTTTGATAGAGGCTTTGCACCACCCTTCAATGGTAGCCTTCTCAGCCTTGAGTTCAGTGATTGCTCGCTCACGCTCAACGATAGCCTTTTCGCGTCCAACAGTGATGGCTTGGTTTACAATGACCTGATCCTTTAGGTTTTTTTCAACCAGGGTCAGCTCCTTCATCTTAGAATGGCAAACCTTCAACTGTTCTTGAAGATCAAGATTAAGCATTTCTGCTTTTGATTTGCCATTGAGGGCATTGTAAAGATCCACCATCAATGTGTCTAGTGCGAAGAGGCTAGAAGAAAAAGAAGGTTCATTCAGGATACATACCTGAATAGGAGAAGAGGATGATGGTTTAGTTGAAGCAGATGTCTCTGACGTTTCTTCGTTGACATCCTTGGCCATCAAGCAAATATAGGTTGTATCTTCCTCATCAGATGATTCAGCCCAATCATTCTCTTCAGCAATAAGACCCTTAGCCTTTCGCTGGTGATTCTTCATCTTCTTATACTTCTCCTTCAGCTTCAGGTATCTGTCATCCCTGGACCTGAAGGAGGATTAGGATTTGGAAGATGGCGTCGCAGTCTTCTTTGATCTGCATTCACCTGCAAAATGTCCAGTGCGGTGACAATTGTAGCAGACTGCTGAAGCCTTGTCTATTTTATCAGACTTCGACTTTTTCTTAATGGTCAGTGAAGGAGATCTGTGGAAGTTGCTCTTGCTGACGAATCTCCTAAAAGATTTAGTCAAAAGCGCGAGGTATTCATCAAAATCTGCAATATCAGATTCTGGTATATCCTCAGAGTTAGTAGAGTCTAACTCTGTAATTACAACAGGAGGAAGAGATGAAGAAAAAGTAGAAGAAGGGGTTTCAGCTGAAGCATCTTCAGAGATCAAAGCTAACAGAGAGCTTTTCATTTCTCTGGAATCTTTGACTATATTCCTTTTCAGCTGACGAGATTGCTCATGATTAAGCAGAATCCCGTAGAGAGTAGAAAGAGAAAGAAAGGACATGTCACTGGACATCTTAAGGCACATGGAAAATGTGTCCCAAGATTCAGGAAGACATTCCAGAAACTTAGTTAAAGTTTCAGAGTTGGAATATTCCCTACCTACAATCCTAAGATCAATGAGAAAACAATTAAAACGTTGATGTACTTCAGACAGTGTCTCAGCCTTTCCACAAAGTAAGCTTTCATACTGCGTTACTAAATTAATCTTCCTTGATTCTTGAACCTGAGAGGTTCCTTCATATTGAACACAAAGAGTGTCCCACATGGATTTAGATGTCCCGAGTTTCATCACTGAGTGATAAATCTCGTCAGGAAGAGACATAGCTATTATAGACCTAGCGCGAGTGTCTATAGCTATTTTCTTCTTGTCTTCATCACTCCACTGATGATGAAGCTTTGGAATTTGCCGTTCAGGAATCGCGGTAGTCGTAGCAGTTCCAGGAACAGCTGGTGAAATAGCAAATGGTACATATTGCTATAACCAGGTTTCTGCAAACCTGGGTTGAGGTAATTTTATGTGTTTAATATGTGAATTATGTGATAGCATGCATAATTATGTTAATATTTTCATGGATTATGTGTATATGGGTATAATCCGATATTATGCATACATGATTTATATGTGCCTAAATGGGATGTGAATCACACATGAGAAATTGAATATTTTATTATATGAAGATGAGATATCTTCACTATTAAGGAAGAGTTTTTAAAATAATATCTTGCACCGTTCAATACATTCTAAAATAATATAATCATCCACCGCCTTGTGAGGATATATATATATATATATATATATATGTATATATAAAGAAAGAAAAAGATAAGACTAGATTATCACTTTATCTTTTTGGAAAAGAAACCTGTTGAGAAAAAGAAAAGTTTAAAGGCGGTGAAAGTGTTCTTGGAAAGTATTCTTGAAGAATATTGTTGTTTAAAGATTTTGATTATTTGCTATGTATTATTACCTGCAGAATCTGTGATTTTAAGGTGAGTTTTGAATTATTACCTATTTATAAACTGTGAAGCTTAAATCTACTGTTTGATCTTGAAAATTTGAGTATTGACGGTTGAAATTTAAGAAGAATTTGGTAAAACTGTTCTAAACAGTTTTAAAGGAAATATTTTGAAATCTTGAAGTTAAATCTGTTTTGAAAAGATTAAGCAGAACCTGCGTTCTAAGAAACAATTTTGGATTTGATACCCTGTTTTGAGGATTTAAGCAAAAACAGATGATTCAAGAAATCATATGTAGAACAGATTGTTCTTATCGCTTGAAATGTTTGAATATAAACCTGTGTTGAGATTATGATTTGGTTAAAAAACTATGAACGAGGTTCACTCTAACAGTAAAGTCTGCAGCCTGTCATTGGATGAAATAGTTCATATGAATTTCAGGGGAAACAAGGATGGTCGTTGTGTGTGATGGATAGCTATTGCTATAAACAGGGGATTTATGGATGCAATAAAGATGGTCGTTGTGTGTGTGTGTGCATGGTATAACTCTTGCTATTATATCTATTAAGGTTACAACATATTGGAGTTCTCTCTTCTTGGTGATTTGAGGATTCAGAGATGTTGTTCTTATTGGAAATAATAGTATTGATGTTATGGTTACGGGAAAATATGGCCTATGATCATTAATTTTGGTTAAAAAGTGTTTTGGAACAGAAGGTACATTTTATGAGGAACTAGAGGAGCTCTGGTTGGTCCTCACCATCAGACCAAAGGGTTCTTATTATTTATTTGAGAAATATGCAAGCTTTTACTAAGGGTACTAGTTGGACCAGAGGCTCTGTATCTATTGATAAGAGTTTCTGTATCAAAATCATATTCTAAGAGGTTTCAAAGAAAAAGGATTTTATACTTAGCGTTTTGTACTAAAGACAGACCAAAGGGGCTCTGGTCGACTCACACGTTGAACCAGAGGCTCTGGTTGGTCATGTCTGTTGAACCAGAAGCTCTGGTTAGTACAACCAGAGGCTCTGGTCAAGCATAAACCCTTTTTAAGCTATTCTTATATGGAAAATGTTATCTTATTTATTGGAAGCTTAACTAAAAGAAACAACATAAATCATAAGCTCTAGTTATTACAACCAGAGGCTCTGGTCGAAGAACCAGAAACTCCGGTAGAGGAACCAGAGGAGCTCTGGTCCTATTGAAATATATTCCAAGTATGGTTTGGAACCAGAGGCCCGATGGACCGAGATATAATATGAATTTTAGGCTTGCTATATGGAATGACTTATTTGCAATAATTGTTTTAGTTATCTTCACCCTGCATTACATAACAAGGGAACCTTACTAGACATTCATGTCTAACCCTCCTTTTGTGTTTTCAAAAATATGTGTGCACGTAATGATAATAAAGAAAAGAGCATTATATGAATTACTTTCCTATATGCCTAGCTATGAAAAGATCTTGATCAGTCATGTTTTAAAGCATAGATGCTAGGATACAAGAGCATGTACTTTTGGAATTTTTGAGTTGTACATTTTAGTCTTTTGTATTATGGACCTTTGTGGGAAAACATATATTCCATGTATGAAATATATGTTTATGCAATGTATGGATTTGGGGGCGTTACACATATGGTTCATTTTCTAAATAGTGTGGAATTTCAGGATCCACACCTTCCAGAAAGAGGGACATCCGATTCTTCCATAGACTAAATTTGTCTTGAATGAATCGAGGAGGTTTGGCAAGAGAGCCATTGTCTTGAACGTGTGTGTTTGTGTTTTGTAAAGCCATTTTAAAAGAAATAAAATTATCTAAAGAAGAAGATAAAGTAATGTAGCTAAACAACCAAACCACTAGAGAAAATAGAACACTGCTCTGATACCACTTGTTGGTCCCTTTAAGGTCTACAAAGTGTGTATAACAGTTTGTAGAAGAGGGAGGATGAATACAAACACATTATTTTTAAATTTAAAATATATATTGATAAAAGAAGATCAATACATATTTTACAAGATTGTTTGCGGAAAGATAAAATAAGAGAAACCTATCTAAACAATCTAAAGTTTACACACTTAGTCTTAGCAAATAAGAAAAGATTTGTTGATAAAAAAATAGATGAAAGTAAGTTCTGTCTAGGAGAGAACTTGTGTTGGATTCAAGTTAGAGCGTTAAAGTTGTATTCAAGATTTTTTTGAAGATTCATCGATCTGGGTCATAATGTTCATCACTGTTCTTGAGAGTTCTTCATCCAGATTGGGTTTTTGATCTTAAATCGGTCATTTTCTGAGTGTTATTTGTAAAGATTTACACTAATAGATTCATTTTTGCATTTCGAACAACTTTGATTCACACTATTTTTTATTTTAAACAAGTTTTAAATCAGTTTTGGTCAAAAATTGATTTTTCGTATTCTGGAAAATTTTCTTCAAAACTCATAATTTTTCATGTTTTGATCCAAATTTTTGGTAAAAAGTGTGAAAGTTTGTGTTTTTGGTTGAATATTAATCTGATTAAAGCTTGTACGATTTAAGGGTGTTATCCGCTTATCTCTTGTGCGAATTAACATCTGTGTGATTTTTAGTTGTTTGATATAGGTTATCCGGACAACACTTGTGCGGATATTTGATCGATTTAAACAATCCGCCTGGTAAACCGTTCATAACTTGTGSGGATAAGTGTGCGATTTAAACAATCCGGCTGGTAAGTCTAAGTAACTTGAACGGATTTGTGACCGATTTACATAATCCGACTGGTAAGTCTTTGAAGGTTTGTGCGATTTAATGAATGATTTAATCAATCCGCTTGGTAAGACTTGGTAAATTTGTCTACTTGAGCGATTTATATCTTTGATTGTATATTCCTTGGTGATTGAACGGATATTGATCTTTTTGATCGATTTATTTTGTTGACTTTTCATCGATTTGTTTTTAAAAAGACTTATACGTATTTTGACTTGTTGACTTAGTTGACCATTGACTTGTTGACTTGTTGACTTTTTACGTCCGATCTTCATTTTGACTAAGTGTTGAAAACCTCCGACTTGAGATTTTTAAATCAAATTGATTTTTGTGCTTTATCCGTATTTCATTTTCATAATCCGTGTGATTTGTGAATATTTTGTTAAAATCTGGTTAAGTGTTTGAGCGATATAAGTTTGCTTGTTGTCCGGACATCTAATCCGGATAACTTGTTGTATATTCTATCTTGTTGACCGGACTTTCAATCCGGATAAACTTGACCGGATTACTAATCCGGATAAGTGTATGTGCATAATTTGTTCTAAGTGTTGAATGTGTGCAAAATTTTGTTTACATATTATCAGATATATTTTTGTAAACTGATCCTTTAATTCAAACTTTGAACTGCAGTTGATCCTAATTCATACAATTTGATACGATGAGTTCACGAGAAGCAATGGCTATTGGTACTGATACCAAGCCACCTGTTCTGTTTCGTGGTGACTATAATCAGTGGAGAGACAGATTCCTGAATTTTATTGAGAGAATGAAACGAGGAGATCTAATCATGAAATCTTTAATGGAAGGTCCTGTTGAATTCTTCATAGAAGTAGAAGCTGATTTAGTAGCAGGCTTACCAGCACAGAAAGTTCCTAAACTAAAGCAACATTATTCACCTGCAGAAAAGGAGAGAGCTCATGCTGATGTGTTGTGCAAATCTTATATGATGTAAGCACTGACTAATGATATTTACACCAGTATTGACAGTCATAAATCATCAGGTCACAACATGTGGGTTCAAATCGAAAAGATAATGATGGGTTCGAAAGTGGGAACTCAGTTGAAAAACACTAATTGTATTTCAGCATATGAAGAATTCAAGGCTAAAGAAGGTGAAAGTCTTGATGATATTTACCATAAGCTTGCCAGACTGCTAAATGAACTGACAAATAATGGAATTTCTAAAACTACAATAGAGATTAGTGTTAAATTTCTTAACAATCTCCAGTCTGAGTGGAAACCATTTGCCAATCATATCAGATTCAATAAACAGTTATCTGATATTRATTTTCATGAAATTTATGAAACTCTGAAACAAAACGAGCAAGATGTTTTGGAAATCCGAATTGCTAAGAAGAAAGAAAAGGAAGTTGCTGATCCTTTGGCTCTTGTATCTGAGAGAAAGGAGAA
>NW_020201605.1:0-1458 GCF_001531365.2 Cynara cardunculus var. scolymus
ACCTGAACCTGTTCCTATAAACTCCCCAAGTTCTTATATTGATCAAAATTCAGATCAAAGTTCTTATACTCCCTTACCTCATAGCAAGAAGTGGACCCGAGATCATCCAATACATCAAGTAATTGGTGATCCATCAGCACCTATTCGTACACGGTCCGCGACTGCTAATGAATGTTTGTATTCCACACTCTTGAGTAAAATTGAGCCGACTAAGGTTTCTCAAGCCTTAGCAGATCCGAATTGGATATTAGAAATGCAAGAAGAACTGAACCAGTTCGAAGCACTCAAAGTCTGGAGATTGGTACCTCGTCCTGATAATAAGACGATTATTGGTACTAAATGGGTATTCAAAAATAAAAAGGATGAAGATGGTGTTGTGGTCAGAAATAAGGCTAGGCTCGTTGCTAAAAGATATAATCAACAAGAAGGAGTTGACTATGACGAAACGTTTTCCCCAGTTACAAGGATTGAAGCAATAAGAATGTTTTTGGAGTACGCGGCACACAAGAGCTTCACGGTGTATCAGATGGACGTCAAGACAGCATTTTAATATGGACTTCTCAAAGAGGAAGTCTATGTCTCACAACCGGAGGGTTTCGTTGATCAGTCAAAGCCGGATCATGTCTACATCCTTGATCGAGCACTTTACGGCCTTAAACAAGCTCCGAGAGCCTGGTATGATATCTTATCAGAGTTTCTGGTAAAGTCAGGCTTCTCGAAAGGTAGTATTGACACAACCCTTTTCATTAAAAAGGAAAAGTCTGATATTATTTTGATACAAAATTATGTAGATGACATAATATTTGGATCTACAAACCCTAAATCCTGTAAAAACTTTTATACCTTAATGATTTCTCGTTTCAAAATAAGTATGATGGGTGAGATGAACTTCTTTTTAKGTCTTCAAATTAAACAATTATCTTCGAGTATTTTTATCTGTCAAATTAAATATATTTTAGATATCCTGAAGAAATTTAACATGGAAAACAGTCCATCTATCAAAACACCTATGGCTCATGGAACAAAGATCCATGCTGATCCTTCTAGAAAAGCTGTTGATCAGAAAATATATCGGGGTATGATAGGTTCTTTGATGTATTTGACGTCTTGTAGACCTGATATAATGTTTTCAACACATCTTTGTGCCAGATATCAGTCTAATCCAAAGGAGTCCCATCTAATTGTCGTTAAGCGTATTTTTCGTTATCTTAAAGGGACTGCTAATCTTGGACTCTGGTATCCCAAAGGTACTGGTTTTGAACTGACAGCTTATTCAGATACAGACTATGCAGGCTATATGTTAGACAGAAAAAGTACAACAGGACATCTACAGTTTTTGGGAGATAAGCTAGTCAGCTGGGCATCAAAGAAACAKAAYTGCGTTTCCATTTCCACTGCCGAAGCAGAATATGTAGCTGCTGCAAGCTGCTGTTCTCAAGTGCTATGGATGCAGACACA
>NW_020201605.1:1961-6705 GCF_001531365.2 Cynara cardunculus var. scolymus
TTTTCTTTTATCTGATCATATTTTGAGGGGGAGTGAATTTTATCTGTTTTGAACTAACAGCTTATATTTTTCTTACAGGTAAATTAAGTATTATCTAATTTTTGAAAGATAATTGAGTTTTGAAATACAAGTGTTTGGCCGATTTAGTCTAATCCGGACAATGCTTGTCCGATTTATTGAAAATCCAGACAACATTTGAGCGATTTATTGTCCGATTTAGACATTCGGACAAAAGGCTATATGACAAACTCTTATCCGGACAAGATTAGATATACTTTGCAAAGGGATTGAGCGGATTACTAAATCGATGAGTTCATGTGTCCGTATTCATTAAATCGCTTGTCGCTTTATTTTTTTCAAGTCTTTAAATCGTTCAATCTTTGAACGGTTTAATTCCTAACTTGAGCGATTTATTTTTCTTCTTTGAGCGATTTATCCTTAAACCGGACAAGTCTTGACCGGTATTCTTCTAAATCGTACATGCCTTGAGCGATTTATTGTCCAGATTATCACTTAGATATTTTTCATCTCATAAATCAGACACCTCTTGACCGATTTATTCTAATCCGGATAAGCTTTGAGCGATTTAGAATCTGAACGGTTTTTTACTTTGACTATAAATAATCGACTCATTTTTACTTTTTACTTTTTATCTCCTTTTACTATTCATCGTCGTCCCCGCTCAACTCTGGTTCATCATTCAAGTTCTACTCAGTCAATCTATTCTACTATTCCATCATTTGCTAATCAAGGTCTACATCATTTGATTTCTTGTTCATATACCTTGATCGTATGGATTTATATTGAACTTCTGGACTGACTGGACATAATCTTCATGTTACCTTCATAATCGAATATGAAATTGGATTATAAATGGATAAATATAAATAAAAACGGTTTTATCTTGGTTTGATTGTGTATTTTTTGTGTATTTCGATTTCGTTTTGTTTGTATTTTGATCGTTTAAGTGTGTATTTTGAATTTTATTTTGAAATTTTTATTCTGTGAATTTTTGTGTGTTGAACGGATAATTCACCGAACAAGGTGATCGGAGTTCAATCCGATCAACCTTAAACCGGTTGATGATTGTCCGATTTAATTCTTTTTCATTTTAGACTTAGTAATTTTTGTGTGTGAATTATTTGTTGTCCGGATTTCTAATCCGGTCACAATCGTTTTTTCTTCTAAGTGTTAGATTTGTTCGTATGTTGTCTGGACTCCTAATCCGGTCAATAACTTTCATTTTTTTTCTAAGTGTCGTGTCTTAGTTGTTTTATTTTGAGTTTTATTTTTTTGAGTTTTATTTTTTCCCGTGTCTATTTTTTTTAATTGTTCTAATTTTTTAGAGTTTAATTTTTTTTTTGTAGTATTTTTTTTTTGAATAAAATGGTTTCTAATATTTTTAGAATTTTTTACAGGTTAATGGCGGATCAACGACATCAATCTAACGAGGAATCTCATGTTCCTTCAGTTAGATCTGATAACATTCCTATTCACCCGCCCAATCAACCTATCCCATTAGAAACCCTTTTCCCTCAGATTAAATATCTTGAAATAAAACCCAATAACCATGTCTTTTCCTTTGCTATGCCAGCCAAATACCCGATCATTCTAGAAATCCTGAAAGGCCATCCTATATCATATTCTCTATCTGCAAATACACATGTTCCGATGGTGTATTTACAACAATTTTGGAGCACACTCACTTTGGAAAAAGACGGGGACACCATTTACTTTGAAGGAGAAGTTGACGAATATGTCAGTCGCCTGACGTTGAAACGTCTAAGAAGAATTGTTCGTTTGCCCGGACCAGGCTCTACTGGTTTTGAAGACTTTATATCTGACAAACAACTGTGTCTGGATTGTAATCAAGATTAGAGCTGTAATTTTCTCTCTCTCAATCAAATCAATCTTTGATGATATTCTCTCTACTTTTATGTTCATCTTGATTCTTGAAGATCTTATCATGTTTGTATGATTTCTGGACTTCACACAAACCAACGCTCTTTAACATGCAATTTCTTAGATAAAGCAGAAAGCGCAGAATGCATGAAATGATAAGGTTTAAACGAAGTAAAAGACTTAAGTAATTCATTCACTCTACATGAAGAACAATTATTTTTACTATTTCTTATACCAAACAATTCATCAACTGAATATCTTATTACAGTCTTAAACCTCAACTTCTTATCTGAAATAGGAAAAAAATTATTAGATTTAATTGAATGTCGAACTTTTTGTTTATTTTTCTTTGTAAGCTTCTTCTGTTTCCTCGAATTCTTTTTAGTTTTATTTTTTTTATAATACACATCCTCGGAAACAGGTTTTTGATTAAAATTCTTTTCAAAATCTGAAGCTAAATCGGAATCCACAGTCATATTGTTTTTAACAATAAATTCTTCATGACTGGGTAAATTGTTTGAAAAATCAAAACGATCAATCTCATTATCTAAACAAACATCTGAATTTAAGATATTTGAAAAATTAATTTCTTCATTARAATTATTAATTTCTTCTGAATCGGAGGCTTCATTCAAAGATTTTTCGCACGAAAAATATTCAGACTCAACATGTTCGATTTTTATTTTACAATTTTGTAAATCTTCAATTTTATTTAAAAATTCTTGTTTCTGTTTAATAAATTAAAGTATTTCTTCAGTTAAAAACTTTTCCAACTTAACCACTTGTTTTTCTAAAATTAGAGTAGGAGTGTAAAGCTTTGGTTCAGCTGGTTTTGATTCAAGATCTGCCTTTGAATAACTGTGAAAATAATCTGTTGAAACTGCAGAGTCTTGATTATTATAACTTTCATTGAGATTTGTATAATCAAACGGAACTTGCATTTTATCTTTTCTTTGACGATTGTAATTTTTTCGTTGTTTGACCTCATCAGAATATTTTGTAAATTTTACCGAAAACTCGAGACCGCAATCAAGATATTCAAATTTGTACAAGGTCAAGGCATAATATAAAGCTTTTCCTAAAAAATTCGGATTTTCATGCCCCAAACCTTCCCGAGGGTTAAAGAATCTCGCTTCAGATAGTTTGTTTAGGAAAATGGTTTGATCAGTTTGTCCTCGTTTATATAAAACTTTCTCTTTAGACTTCAATCTTTCATTTAATTGAATTATTTGAAGTTCAAACTTACTTAGTTTAACTATTTGTTCTTCATTAACTAATTCTAATGATTTATAATTTTCCTGTAAATCAAATAATTCGGCTTTTAAGATATTGGATTTTTCATCAAATAATTTGGACTCGGATAACAAAGATTTAGCCCAATCCAAGTTTCCAGCATTTTCATTAAACAATGTGATATATTTTTCTTTTTGCGTTTTTAACTCTTTTTCAAAATTGTTTGAACGCATTTTTTCTGATTTTAATTCTTGCTGGAAAGATTGGAGTATGAGAATCATCTTATGCATCTTTTAATGCATGATTTCTCCAATACCTCTTCATTCATTTCAGCACTATGTTCTTCTTCTTCATCTGAAGAACAGTTATCTGATTTAGCCATCAAGCACACGTACGCAACAGCTTCAGTTTATTCCTCTTCATCAGTCAGATTTAGCCAGTGATCATCCTCTGCCATAAGCGCTTTCCCGGCATCTCTTTGTTTAGAGAGAAGAAATCTATTCTTGTAGTAGTCGGTATTTCGAGTTACCGGCTTCCTACAACTTACAGCAAAGTGGCCTAGCTTGCCACAGTTATAACATTTGGTGTTCTCATCAGCCACGCCTTTGCCAAATTTCTTCTTCTCTTCCGGCTTCTTCTCATACTTTTTCTCAAACCTCTTTTCTTCATATTTCTTCTTCTCGCCAAATTTGTCTTTGTATTCATATTTTGAGCCCGACGAGAATCTTTGGTTGTTCGAGTGTGGCCGTTTCGGGAACTGCTTCTGGAATGCTTTAGTGAGCATCGCCATGGCATGTCTAATTTCTGACATTTCAGAGTCTGAATCTGAAGTGTTACTTTCTTCTTTTTTAGATTCACTTGATTGGCTAACTTCTTTCACTTGCTTTCCAGCTCTGTTCTTTACTTTCTTCTCTTTCTTCTCATATACAAAAGCCAAAGGATCAGCAACTTTCTTCTTTTTCTTCTTCTTTAAATTTCGGATCTCCAATGACATCTTCCTCATTCTGCTTCAGAGTTTCATAGATTTCATGAACATCAATATCAGATAATGATTTATTGAATCTGATATGATTAGCAAATGGTTTCCACTCTGGTTAAAGATTGTTGAGGAATTTAACATTTATCTCTATTACAGTTATAGATATTCCGTTCTTTGTAAGATCATTAAGCAGTCTGGTAAGCCTATCATAAACATCATCAAGGCTCTCACCATCTTTAGCCTTGAATTCTTCATATGCTGATATACAGTTAGTAATTTTTAACTGAATTCCCACTTTAGAACCCATCATCATCTTTTCAATTTGAACCCACATGCTGTGACCATGCTTTATGACTGTCAATGCTGGTGTAAATGTCATTGGTCAGTGCTTGCAACATGTAGGACTTGCAAAATACATCAGCATGGACTCTTTCTCTTTCTTGAGCTAAATATCTGAATTTTTCTTTGATAACAGTCTGAGCAAGTATGCCTTGTTCTGGAATAGCAGGTATCTCTCGATAGTACACAACAGGACTGTTAGGACTGAAAGTCAGTGTAAAATTGTATTCGTCTTGAAAGTTACTATTGTCTATAATTAAAATAGACATCGTGTTTGACTTTGTTTGTATG
>NW_020201605.1:7775-33740 GCF_001531365.2 Cynara cardunculus var. scolymus
TGCTTCCACTCCTTCGTACGCCTGCTTCATATGTGATATTTTCACTTATGAAATCCTCCCCTTCAACAATGGCGGTTCCGCATCCAAAGCTTCCAGTTCCAATCAATCGCGAAGTTTGTGATTACACGGATAACGGTTACGTAAATTTGGTAAAAACCATTAGAGAGAATGAATTGGTGAAAGTGAATTTTCAGAACGAAACCCTAAATTGATTGTTGTATAGATACAAGATAATTAGGGTTAGGGTTTAAGGAAGGGGATTTGACCTGGTGGTGATCAATTTTTGTGGCCCTGTTCTTCCAAGTTAGAACGATGACCTCGGGGATGATTCCGATTTCGGCGATGGTGATGAGGTTTTTTGTCTTGGCGATGTACAAAGGTTGTCGATAAATCCCCGGTGAGACACGAATCACCGTCCGGCAAGTGTTGCCGACTGGTATGTCGTCGATTGCTTCATGCACCGTCCTGCGCTTGCCATCTTTTCACAGTTTCTTTCTTCTTGTATATTCAGTATTTTGTAAAACAAATAAAATTTTAAAATAAAAATATTCAGATTATCAAAATCAAGGAGGGTTTGTTTGGTTGTTTTTCATTAATAGCATATTATGAAATATTGTTTTGAACAAATAATGTTATGTTGTTGGATTAATATAAAATATATAGTTATATTTACAAAGTAATTGTTTTATTCAGATATCTGCCAAACAGCTATATTTCATTCAGTACTAAATCTTACAGAGGGTTAAAATGGTAATTTGTTATCATTCAGAGAACATTTACCAAACAACCATATTTCATCCAACACTTAACCATTCTGACCCTCTTAACCATTCTGACTACTTAACCATTCTGCACCAAACCATTCAGCAACTGCCAAACAGCCCCTTAGACTGATTGTGCATAACTCTTCTTCATCGCTCAGGTTCTTTGTTAAATCGCACATAAATTGCAGACCTCACCTTGTCCGGATATCTAAATCGTTCAATCCAGTCGGAGTTTGTTCTAACTTGATCGGATAAGCTGGTAAACCACAGAAAGCTTGATCGATTTAAGGGATTATCGCACACAAGGTAATCGATTTAGGTTTAAATCGATGACTTCATCGCACAACATTTGAGCGGACTAGTGACCGGATTCGTACACCCCATGACCGGACTTTTGATAGGATAAGTTTATCGCTCAACTTTCATCCGATATTTCTAAGTCTAAATCGCTCAACAGCTTGTTTACATCGCTCATTGACTCGAATCAGACTTGACCGGATTTGCTAAATCGCTCAAAGACTTCATCAAGTTCTACCTAAATCGCTCATTGCTTCTTGATCTGATTTTAAAGTCACTCTGTGAAACGTCATTGATATATACAAACAGACAGAAATCGAATGAAACAGAGAGGGCTAAAATCTAATAGGAGTCAACGGTGACCAGAAAGCTAGAACAAATACGAATAAGAGGTTTATAGAGGGGTAATTAGGATTTCCTTTTATGTATCGTCGTCAATCTGATCAAATTGGGAATTTTTCAAGGTAAGCGATTATGTATTTCTATCTTGAGCATTCAGGTACTCAATTTGGAGTTATGGTTATGGAAGAGTTTTGAATCGAAAGAGGAGGAGATAAAGGTGTAGACAAAGTGCATATTTTCTGTTGAAATTGTGAAGTAAGTTGAGACTCTGGTTGCTGGGTGTTTCTTGACAGTCTTGATCACAATCTCTCTTTATTGAATGTGTTTAGGTTTTGGGATTGTATGATGTCCTGAGGGAGAAATTCTCTTGTAAAGGTTACTGGATTTATTGTCTCATTGTTGTTTCTGCTTGTGATTTGTAAAGGGAATATCATTGCTGACTTCTTTCATGGCCTTGACATAGTCGACGTGCTGTTTGTCTACAGACATGGAAGGTTCACAGGAGGTGTACGAGGTAGCAGTTGCCAGTGCTGGTAATCTTCATTCATTTCTACTATTCACAGAGGAAGGGGATCAGCTGCCTGACATTGAGTTGTTCAATTTGGTGTTGTTCGACTGAGTTGTTCAATTTGGTGTTGTTCGATTGAGTTGTGTTAAACAGTAGCCTTTATTCGATTTTAGTCTTCTTGGCCGGATATTGCTAGGGACTATCAATTATCGTTAAGGCAGCCATTTTCGGTTCCTTCCGTAGTTAAATTTTCTTCTAGTTATCATAGTCTGAAGCTCAATTTTGTCGATTTTAGCTCTCGCACTCGAGTTTCTGCTGCAGTGGGTGATTTTGCAGACTCCTCGAATTGCAATGTTTCAGTTCACACCTCTGATAATCATCAGGTTGTAGACATTTCCCCAGAGGAGCGAGATTTTTCTGTCACACCACATGTTCCTGTATATGTTATGCTACCACTAGGGATTATCAATTGGATCTTTTTACTCAAAGTATACCCCTGCTGTTGATATTTGCTGAAGTTTTGACAGGAAAGCCATTTTTTCCTGGCAAAAGCGTTGTCCACCAGTTGGAGCTTATCACTGATCTTCTTGGGACACCATCATCAGATACCATTTCTAGAGTTCGCGATGACAAGGCAAGAAAATACTCAACGGATATGCAAAGAAAGAATCTTGTGACATTTGCAGGGAAATTTCTAGATGTCGACCCCCTGGCACTTAGGCTATTGCAAAGGTTGTTAGCATTTGATTCAAAGGATTGACCAACTGCAGAACAAGCACTAGCTGATCCATACTTCAAGGGACTGTTTTGTTATACATCGGATAACCCCTTTCCCGTATTCAAGATTTCCCTTGCTCAAAGCATTAGTCGCACTTAGCTTTCATCGCTCAAATATTTGGTTGTTTTCAAGTTTTTCTCGGGTGTTCCTTTGACATGATTTAGTGTAACCCCGTACAAAGGCTCCTTCGGTTTAGCACACAGTTTTGGAAAGTCTTTTCGGCCATAAGCTGTATCCAGTGTGTTGGGTTTGTTTTTGAATTTTTTTTGTTACCAATACTATCCATCTTGGGGTTTTTAAATTCCTAGCCCATCTTGTGTGTGTTTCTTTTAGCCCATTTTTTAAAGTGTCTAATTTTTTTTTCGATCAAATTTTTTCTGTTTTTCAATTTTATTCATTTCATTTGTTTTTCTGTTTTTATCTGTTTTGAATTGTTTGAGAACTTTTGAATCGTTTTGTGTCGCGTAAACTGTTTTGTATCAGTTTTAACCGTTGTTGCCTGTTTTTACTGATTTTTGACAGTTTTTGTCGATTTTTTGATTTCTCAACAATTTTTGTGCTTTTTTGATTTGTTTTTTAGATTAATTGTTTTTTATTTCTTTTTAGCTGATTTCATCGCATTAGATCATATAATTGATCAACCTTATTATTTCTGAAATGGCAGCTTTTTACGAGAGAGATTATAGAGAGCTTAAAGAAAAATACGATAAACTAAATTTTGAGCTTAATAAGAACATATCATGGACAATACGTCTGACTGATTATAATGAGAGAGATAAAGAAGAAAAGAGAGTTTTGCAAGAAAAGTTGAACGATATGATGAAAACTGGTTCTAATTCACAAGAGACAGTTAATTTGAAGAAACAGATCGAAGAATTAACAACTAAACTGCATAGATCTGAACTGAAAGTTGATTTTTTTGAGAGGAATAAAAGTTTAGAAATTGAGAAGGTTTTAAATGCAGAGAGAAAAGAATTGGAGAAAGAAAAGAAAAGATTTATTGATTTCGAGAAACGGTTCGGAGCTGAACGTATATCTTATGAGAATAAGATAAACTCTCTCGAGCTGAACACAAAGATATTGTTAAAGCAAATCTTGGATTTTGAGCAGCTAATCATTTTGGAACGAGCCAAGAATGATAAAGAAAAGAAAGACATCTCCAAAGACTGTCAGAGTCAATTACAGAAATTGTCTGAAAGCATTGATCTAAAGCAAAAGACTTTAGACGAAGAGAAGAAGCAATTTGCTCTTGAGAAAAGAAATACTTCAAAGAAGTATACAGCAATTGCTAAAGAGCTTGCAAATAAGAAAAAGTGGCTTGATATTGCCTCGGAGAATGACAAGAGCAGCTCAAATGAAGAGAAACGAGAATTGATAAATCAGAAGAGAAAATTTGAAATGCTTCAGAAGGAGTTAGAAGGTAAACTCCTGGACACTATAAGCAGACTGTCTGATCTAAAGACAGACCTTGAAACTGAGATGAAGATGAGAACTGAACTTAAAATTAAGTTTGATTTAGTTACTGCTGAAAGAGACCAGCTTTTACAAAAAGTCAAAGACTTTTCGTGTGTACAAAGTTTAATTGGTTCTCCATCATAGTGTAAAACTAGCTTTTATGACTGTCTCAAATCGAACAGTTATTCTAGCAACCCTAAATCTACTGTTTCTAAGAACTATTCTCGTTCTTCTAATCAGTATTATCAAGGGTATGTCATTGGATCATCCAATTATTCTTCTAAAATTAAAAGCATTTGGGTTAATAAAGTTGATTATGTTTCAACTCGTACTCCTGTTGCTACTAATAATCTTCCTTATTTTGTGAGATCAAATTCTGATTTGATAAATTTTAGCAAGAAAAGAATCATGTGCTCGACATGTAAATCAACAGATTTTGTGAACAAGAAGATATATAACAGATGGAGTACAGACAATAGATATCAGAACAGTTCGAAAGGTAAGAACAGGTATGATCAAAATTACTGGTATGGATCATATTTTATTCCTGATCATCCTGTTTACAGTGCTAAAAAGAATATATCTAATAAGAATAAATGGTTTGGAAGTTACAACATACCCCAACCCGATACTAGCATAATAGGACCCAAATTCATTTGGGTACCAAAATCTACTTAATCTTTTGCAGGTGTATCAATTTTGTGCTGATCGGAAAATCATTTCAGTGATACACCAATGCAGGGGGAATTGTAATCTGTTTCACTAAGGCTTCTGAATATTTCAGTTCAGGACCCGTGCTTTACCGAGTGAGGCTTCTAAACACTCAGTTTAGAACCTGTGCTTAAAATGTTTCCTTTTTAATTTTTGAGCTTAACTGAAACATTTTTGAAATCAACTTTCTAGGGGGAGTCTCTAGAAGTTTTAAATAAATGTTTTTTGGAAGTGAATAAATTTTTTGGAAACGAGTATATTCTCTGAACAGGTATTTCCTGAGATTTTACTTGTGTAATTTCTCGTCGTACATAACTCCAATACCTGTTTCAGCTATTCTTCAAACTGTTATTATCACGTCTCTTATAAGAAAATCATTTTTGGTGATAATACGCTCGTTTGTATTCAAACTTTGTTTTCTGAAATTTTTTTACTCTGATTGATATACATTCAATAATTTTTTGAATATCAGAATCTGTAAACTTGTTCGTACAGATCTTCATTCACTTCTCTCATATACCGAATAATATGTTCGTTGTCGCATCATTCCTTATTGACTGTGCTTAAAGCCAAATATTTTGATCAATTTTTATCTGATCATTGTGCTTTATCTGAAATATTATTTTTTGATCAACTCTTGTGATCAAATGTGCATAATTGTAAATTTTTAGGAGGGATTGAGTGCTTATCAGAAATACCTCAATGGAATGTCAGAACCGACAAACCTACCCATGGGGACAACCATATCTGAGTGAGCTTTAAATCAAAAAGGGTTTGTGTGCTGAGACTAAAATGAAAATGAGAGGGGTAGTTGTTATGAGCTAAAAGAATTGACGAGAGTTGTGTCAGGATTAAAAGAAAACGAAAATCTTGTTCCAAACTTATAAAATTCGGGCATACCACACAATCTATTAGTTCTCAATTCTTTCGAGACTAATATTGAAAAAGGCAAAGCCTAGGCCAATTCTTGTCACAACCCCACCAACTACTCATTTATCTCTCAACAGATAAGTGTTTCAATAACACTTGGGGCACGCAGCTCATCATCTATCAATTTCTCATTCGAAGAAAGTTCATATTGAATCAGAAGGATATATGTCCCCCCTTCAAGTCTTTTTTATCACGAATTGAGTCTGATAAATTTGTGTAGTCCACGGGGTTTATCTTTTTTAGCCTAATCAGAAGCATATGTTGCTTTATCTTTCTACACTACACAGATTTTGCATTTTATATGTTAATTTGCCAAAACATTTATAGATATACTTTTATTAAGCTATTGATGATTGAATGGAAGATCTGGTGAGATGAGCATCAAAAAGTCTCATATATACAGTACATCCGTTGTACTGAGTATATCTGTTATACTCACAGGCCAATCTTTTTATAAGATTGAAAACAATTTCATTCGTTGAAATTGGGTGTTACCTCCCTTAATCTGAAAAGATTAAACAAATGGATTTGAAAAGATCTACTTACAATTTCTTGAATTCACGGCTTACGCGGAGAATTCATTCATTCTTGTGTATGATGGAATGATTCTCATTTCATCATAAGGGGGAGTATGTAATAATGAATGAAATATTCATTTCCAAACATTATAAAGGGAATCTGATGTAAAGATCAAGAGGGAGTAACTTCGAAATTGTTAAAAGACTCAAAAGAAGTGCGACTAGAGATGACTATGAAGATTATTCCGATGCTAAAAAGACTGAGAGATGTTGAATGTGAAGATCCATTTTACAAGAGTTTACTGAAGATCGTTTCTGAAGTTCGTTATTGTTTCTGATCTACATTGTCAAAAAGAGAAGATCATCACGGTTCTACATTCGAGGGGGAGAATGTTAGAAGATCTTTCTCAACAGATAATTGTCTGAAGATTTCAAGTGAAGATTGTTTTGATGTTTCTGAAGAAGTCATAGAGAGCGTAAAGAGACAAAGTTCAAACGAGATTCATCGTGCGCAAATTCTTTCAAGTCTGAATACAAAGGGGGAGAATGTTAGGACTGAAAGTCAGTGTAAAATTGTATTCGTCTTGAAAGTTACTATTGTMTATAATTAAAATAGACATCGTGTTTGACTTTGTTTGTATGGTTTGACTTTGACCATTTGTGTAATGTTTGACCCTATAAATAGGGTGTTAGTCTTTGTAATCTAGTGGAGAGCTCAATTGTAAAATTCATTTACGTAAAAGAAATGTTTGACCAAGTCTAGAGCATTGACTTTCTTTCTCAACTCTCTCTATGAAGTTCTTAATGTTCATATCCAGATCTGCCATTGTTATTGAAGGTTTATGAAGATTGATCATAATAGGGACACACAAGGACCTTCCATCAGGGATTCCATAATCAGATCTCCTTCCTTCATCCTCTCTATGAAATTCAGAAATCTATCTCTCCATTGATTATARTCTCCRCGAAAYARCAMTKGTGGCTTGRTATCAGTACCAATAGCCATTGCTTCCCTTGAACTCATTTTATCAGTTCGTATGATATAGGATCAACTGCAGTTCAAAGTTTGTATTAAATGATCAKTATACAAAAATATATCTGATAAATCTCAAACAGGAATATGCACGCATTCAACACTTAGAAAAATTAAGCACACAAGCTTATCCGGATTAGAAATCCGGTCAAGCTCATCCGGATTAGAAGTCCGGACAACTGACTTGAAACTTTTCAACAAACAAAGAAGTTATCCGGATTAGAAGTCTGGACAACAAATCACACACTTATCACATATCAACACTTAGCCAAATTTAGACAATTAAGCAAATATTATACGGATAATGCAAAATCAATACGGATAAGGCACAAAAATCAATTTGGATTAAAAATCTCAAATCGGATGTTTTCAACACTTAGTCAAAATTCCAAAATGAAAAATCGGACGCAAAAAGTCAACTAGTCAAGGTCAACTAAGTCAAAACAAGTCAACAATTAGATCAAAAAGTCAAGGATTTAAATCGATCACAAAACAAAGTCAAAATCCGTTCACAAATCCGTCCAAAGAAGTCAAAGTCAAAGTACGATCATTCAATAGATTCAACAAGTAATAAATCGCTCAACCTTAACCCTTAAATCGCTTAACAATTCGCTCAGGCTATAACCGAACTTCAAATAAATCGCACAAAATACAAACCTGTCAAGCGAATTTCCTTAATCGCTCAAATATCCGCACAAAGCACAAACGACTTACCAAGAGATTTATTTAAATCGCTCAACAATCCGTACAAGGGTCAATCGATTTACCTCTTAATCCGATCACGACTTGACCGGTTTAGCCTAATCCGATCAAATCCAATTCACACAAAAAAATTACAAGTATAAACCGTACAAGCTTTAAGCGATAAACAGACTAAATCGACTAAGAGTTAATCGGACTAAAACTCAACCAAAAACACAAATTTCACACTTTTTAACCAAAAATTTGGATCAAAACATGAAAATTTATGAATTTTGAAGAATATTCAACAGTATTCGAAAACTCAAAAATCGATCAAATATGGTTCAAAACTTGTTTAAAATCAAAAAATTTGTGAATCAAACTTGTTCTATATCAGATTTGAATCTAGAGATGCAAATAATATCGAATAACAATCAAAATTCAACCAAAATATGCTCAAAAATAGATCCTGGACGAAGAATAGATATGAACAGATGAAGAACTCAAATCGAAAATCCACTAAAATTCGTGCAAATTCGTGCAAATTTGTTTAATCCTCTAATAAAAACTGTTGCAGTCTGCTCTGATACCAATTGAAATTCCCAAATCTCATACAAACATGATTATGATCTTCAAGAAATAAGATGAAGAGAGAGTAGATCACCAAATCTCTTGATTGATTGAGAGAGAGAAATTACAATGCTAATTTCATATTACATAATGCTAATGACTTGCTAATGACAATTACAAAGGAATCTATTATTTATACTAAGAAAGGAATAAAGCTATTCTATTATAAAACATGTAAAATATGGAGAACTTGAATACAACAATAACGCACATACTTAAACCCAACATTGTGCCTCGTTAAAAGTGCTACACGTATGAAAGTTGTTGCGAGTAAGTAAAAGACTTACTCGAACTAATTATTGCATAAATATTTGTTGTACAACGAAAACCTTTGAACTCACCAACTCTTGTAGTTGACACTTGTTTTAACGTGCTTTTCAGGGGTAAGAAAGACACATGGTGGCATTTAAAAGAAATCGTGTTTCAATTATCACCTTTGAAATTTTTTTTGTTTTAAGTTATAAACCTGGCGTTTTGGGATTGTAAACTCTGGATTGTGATGTAATGAAATTTTAATGTATGATGGCGTTATTTATACTCTATTGGTATGAGACTCTACCTGCCATACCTCGTGTTTCCGCTTTAGCGGGGTGTGACATTATCTTACAATTAGATGGAATTTTTTTTTTAAAAAAAATTGGATTGATAATCAAGGGATATTATTTGGAATAATTATTTAATTATTCCAAATAATCCAAACGTCATCTTACACATGCCTGACATTCATACAGCCTGTTCCCCATAAACCTCTTCACATTACCCATCCATCATCCCCATATTGACACGTGTCCTCCAACATTAATGGCATGACATTGTCAAGACGGCACACGATCCCCACCATATCACCTTTTTGCCAAACGTCTCCCACCATAATGATTTATCTTTTAATATCTTTCTCAAAGACGTTCCCCATTCTCCACCTATATATACTCATCTTCCCCAACCATTTCTTTTTTACGCTTCCTACACCTGCAACTTACTTAAGACGAACTGAAAAAACACAAAACCTGCAACTTCGATACCAATCGCTTCTTCCGCCTCCCACGAATCGAACAACAACGACAGCCATGTGCAAATAACCGGTACAGACAGCCGTGCACTGGTATTCCTCCCTATCAAGCCAAACAACCACGCCATCGACCTTCGAACCAACCTGTTTGAAGACAAGTTTGCCATAATGATCGAGTTTTTCCAAAACTGTATCCTCCAACCCGCCTTGACATTAACTGACAATGACGTACCTCTCAAGTACGTCCAACAGTATTGGCAAACTTGTGAATTCGTCCCCGAAAGCTGTAGAATCATGGGGGACATAGACGCCCCAAACATATGGTTTGCTCCGTCAAGATCTCCCGAGCAAAGGTCTCAAAAGTCCTTTGCATCCCTACTCGCCAAGAACTCGGCATTGACCACTACGCCGAGCCACCCACAAGTTCCGACATCCTCCGCTTCATCAGAATGCTAGGTTACAATCGTGACCTATGCAACGCCTCCGACTTCAAGAGGCAGTTCTTGCCCCCAATGTGGAACATGTTCTTTTCCATATTGAACAGAGCCCTCATCTGCAAACTGGGGTCGATGGATCAAGGCAACATCAACATCATGACGATAATGTACGGCCTCTTCTTCAACCTACCGCTAGACTATGCTTTCCTCGTCTACAATGAGATCCATGCAGTGGTAATCAAGAAATGTAAGCTCAAGGCCGCAGGAAAGCCATTGACCTCCGTTCTCTTCCCTCGATTCCTCGCTCTCTTCATAAGGGACGCGATGAGAAGACATGATCTGCCAGCCGATGAACCGTACACTCCACAGTTTCTGATGAACGACCATCAACCAACGATCTCCAAGGAAGGCTACACCACGGAGAGGACAGTTTCATGCGCCATGCTCAGCGTCATACCAGAGACGTATGAGATAAGGCAGAAGTATGAACACTCTCTGTTGTCCCATAAACCGAGGGCAGCTACCCCAGAGCACTTAGAGCCATCCCCTGACACCAACGAGGAAGCACAGGAGTCGTCTTCATCGGATGATGAAGATGATGATGATGACTCTCCTCGTGCATCCCCTGGCCCTTCACATACAATTCCCATCCCCTCTTCCCAAAGGGCAACTACCACCAATACCCCTGGCGATCAAAGCCAAAGAGGTATTGAACAAGGACGACCTGGTCCAATCCCTATCCCTGCCAACCATCCAGAAGCCACTCTTCGGGCCTCTAGAGATGATATAGCTGAGGAACCTCACCAACCATCACCCCTCTCTCAACAGAGAGGCGATGAAGAAATAAGAGCCACTTCGCCTCATGGCTCGCCACCACCCTTCAAACACCCAGAATCATGTGTTGCTTCTGGCATTGATGATCCTCAAGATCGTTCAGATCGATCTCCTCTTCATGCACAACACGCCCCTCGATACTTGATCTAGCGAAGGGGAAACACATCTACTTCTCTTCCTCGGCCTCTGAATCCGAAGAAGAAGAAGAACATGTCGCAACATCAGGAGATAGCTCCTCACTAGATGGTTATCGAGGACTTGGTGGAAGTCCTTCAATGCCAACATTCTCACAAGGCATTGAGGGCGCCTCTGGAGCTGAGGCTCAATCTACAGCATCCGTTGCTGCAGGGGTTACCCCTGTGGCTGATCTGATCACAAAGGTTGAGTTCCAAGCCTTTGTAGACTCGATTCAGCGGTCCTTGGAAAACTTAAAACTCATCATCTAAGGGATTGTCGACAACCCCCCATCCATCGATCTAACCCTCATTCGACAGTCCCTTGTAACCCTCAAAACCCAAACCAGAGACAACACAATCCGCCTCCAAATGTTACAACAAACCGTCACCCAACACCATAACGCCTCATCCACCTTTGCCACCCAAAGAAACCAACTTATGATGAATTCCATCGCCACCCTCACGGCCCACTACGACCGATGAGACCTTAGCCTCCATTACCCAAACCCTTAACACCCTCCCAGCCACCATAATCTCCCAAATCCCTCAACCTACCCCACCCCCAACTTCATCATTCGATGAAACCTTAGCCACCCTCTCCAACCAAATAGCCACCATCCAAACCACCTTCACCCAACTCCCAGCCACCATAATAGCCCAAATACCCCAACCACCCCTATCTCCACCACCCACCAAAGTACCATCCTTCGATGATGCCCTCTCTTCCTTTGCTACAGTGTTGAAGGACATCATCGCCAACCTTCCCATTCCTCTATCCACATCCACCTCAACCGTCGTGCCCCCACCCGCTTCATTATCAAGCACATAGTTTGCTACCATAGCCGATCTCAGGGCTCTGTCAAGCTCCTATCTCATCGTTCAATAAGATAAGTGCAAAGTTTGAGGCCAGGTCGGTTAAGCCAACAAATGCGTTGAAGAAGAGTCTACTCCAACAGCAGGATCGAACGAACTCTCTTCTTCGCACGCTAGAACAACGTCGCAACAGGGAGCGTATACACAGCTATTGGGAGCGCATAAGGCTGAAGAAAAAATGAAGCAGAGCCTCATGCTCATCTAGCCGCCCTCAAAAGAGGCCAAGGCATGAGGATCCAGACCAGGATGATCATGGTCTTGGTCCTCATGAGGGGGAGAACCCGGCTACCACTCCTCAACCAATGGAGTCCGCTGCACCATCACCACCACCTCAAACACAAGAAAAACGACCATCATCAACCCAAGGAACCCAAGCGAGGGAACCAAAGGCTCAGCCCTCTGAATATGTACACAATGTACATGTTCCCTTTGCCACCTCCCAAGTACCACTGAGCTAAGCTCATCAATCGATGAAGAACCATCCACCCTACAAACACAAACCAACCTACCCTTCACCCCATCACCAACTCCTAACCTACCACTAACCCCTTCACTAATACCCCGCATCACATAACCCTTCTCCACCTTACCCATACGACCAGAACCCTCAATCATCCAACCTTCCTCATCACAACAACCTCCAACCCAAACACAACCCAATGAACCAGAAACTACCCCACCTGAGCCCAATGAACCAGAGCTACCCCAATCCGAGCCAGCCTAAACCATTCCATCACCAACCCACTCTCAACCCTTAGCCTACAACCCACAACCCAACCAACCCAGGTGCAAGAGGATGTTCCCTCTTCATCGAGACTCCCTCCTCAAGGGGTCGTCGATGAAATCATCACCAATATGGAGTCACTGAGGAGACATCTAGAGGTGCCACTAAGGGAACAAATCATGATGGAAAACATCCATCAATATCTATATCATGATTGCGATGAAGGTTTGACTCTCAATCCTCCAATACTTTCACAAGAATCCATGAACCTCCTACGCCATAGGTTTGTTAGATAGACTACCTAACCACCACGGGCTGTCTTTTCAAACGATGGAATAAGGTTGGTCATGGACATCAAAATGAGGACCTTCGCCAACAGAGCCATCAAGTACATCGAGTACACAGTGGAGCGAGCCCATGGTCAAGTCAGCGTCTTCAATGACAATGACTTGATCAATCTTAATCCCTATGACTTGATCGAGCTTTATGCATACACGACTCAGCGATAGGATCAGGGCATATGATTTGGGATGGCGAACAGAGCGATCGTACAGACGATGGAGACCTTGGTAAGCATAGAGCCAAAAGCGATTTTAAAATTGCTCTTTAGCTTGGCATCGATAGACTATTCTACACTCCTCCGAATGAAGACTTCCCTGGCCAGCAGAAGAAGAGGTATGTCTCTGTATTAACTCAACCAGAGCTCGGTCTGGTCTTCAAAATTGAGTTTGGAGCTAAAAAGTTTTTTAGACTAACTGAAGCCTTCAAGTACTCAAGTGAAACACTTGAATGGTTTCAGAAAGTCATTAGAGACAGGTTAGGCAGACCTCATGTGCCGATGGAAGAGGGACAAAGACTAATTCATGAGATCTTAACAGTCATCTAGTACAGGAAACTGTTAATACGCTTTTGGAAAATATCACAAGGGAAACCATGAATGTAGTTTTACTTAGGTTTTGTATTGCAATATCTTTCATTTCCATCACTGTAAGAATTCATCATTTTGTTCGAATGAAAATTGTAACACCCATATTTTTACCATGAGAGATGTTACGTAATCTAAAACATATTCTCCAAAAGCACTCCAAAAATAATGGTTAAATTAAAACTTTAAACCGTTTACAACGGAAGACTTTAAAAGAATAAATATATGACTTAATGTCAGCYCGTCCCATACCGGGTTGCTTTACAAATTTATATATCATAGACGATTGCGCCTAAATATTGAACTTAAATGGAYTAGACAARTCTCTATGTATGCCCTTCTTTTTCTTTGTCCAACCTGAAACCTTCTGTCCCTGAGATGCATACTATAGTCAACTTATAAAGCTCAGTGAGTTCATGGTTTGCATGAGTAAAGATCATTACACATCATACATTTCAACTTGTAAACTTTGTACCAAATAGTATGCATTTTCTGAAAAACATGCAACACTGAAAGATCTTTTTGATCCAGATTTCGTATCTATCTTTCTCATATTTGACTGATTGGAGAATTCCTTCGTACTTGAGTGTCCCAATGAGCCCAATCTATTCAGAAATAAGGAGATCCTTCTATATCGAAATTTTAGTTTCTAAAAAGAGATCTCATAACTTGTCTGTCGGGTATGGGTCATTTAGTCACAAACACGCCCTGGGTTGATATTTCAATCTTAATTGATCACCCACTTGTCCGGGTAGTGTTTTATACTGGTCGTGACTTACTGATCAAATGTCCACCCTTGAATCATCAAACTTTAATATGGAATAGCATGCTAGAGTTATTTGAAAAATGATTAAACACATAGCATGCAACCATTCACAAAATAACATACATGTAAAATATATCATGTACGTAAACTGAAACATCATGCATATGTACCCATTGTCATATAAATCATATAATGCTTGAAAATAACTTTACACATAGGTATGCATCCCATTGTAAGTCTCATGAAGACTCACCTGATTGCGTATAGATTGATTACCGATAGCTCTTGACCAAATGCCTACACATTTCATACGATAATATATCATTAACGTCTTAATTTCTCAAAAAGTCAACAAAAGTCAATTATTGTAATTCTGACCCAACCTAAAGTCAAACTTCATATCTGAGCATCTTAATATGCCTCAGACAACTCTATTTGATCCATCATTAAAATCCACGTGGGTCATACATGTCAAAAGTCAACCCTTGGTCAACTCGGTCAACCCCGACTAACTTTAGTCAAACCCCATGACTAAAACTCGACAACGTCTTAAAACATCAAAATAAACATTTTATGATCTTATAAATCAAACTCTCTAATTTAAAGCGTCTCTATAAATTTACAACTCGAGTAACACTTCGTATRGTCAATTATTTATTTTATAACTCCATAACATCATTTTTTATAAAATAAGTATCTAGACGATATATATATATTGTTAGAATCAATTTGATCCTAATTATTCTAAAAAGTTTTATTAAGCCATCGGGGCTAAGGATGGAACTTCTGAAGATGCCGCTTGTGCTAAAACGGCTAAGTCTGGAAGAAGACCAGAGCCTCTATGGACGACCAGAGCCCCTCTGGTTGTATTGACCAAAGCCCCTCTGGTTGTAAACCATACTTAGAAAATAATTCAACATCAAGGACCAGAGCCCCTCTGGTCTCTCTTCCAGAGCTTTTGGTCTTCATGACCAGAGCCTCTGGTTTCACTAACCAGAATTAGAATATATTTCAACACAGGACCAGAGCCCCTCTGGTCTCTCTTCCAGAGCTTCTGGTCTTCATGACCAGAGCCTCTGGTTTCACTAACCAGACTTAGAATATAATTCGACATTCAGGACCAAACCCCCTCTAGTCTCTCTTCCAGAGCTTCTGGTTTCACGACCAGAGCCTCTGGTTCCAAACCATACTTAGAAAATAATTCATCCAGAACCAGAGCCCCTCTGGTCTCTCTTCCAGAGCTTCTGGTTGTATTGACCAGAGCCCCTCTGGTTGTATTGACCAGAGCCCCTCTGGTTGTAAACAACTTAGAAAATAATTCAACATCAAGGACCAGATCCCCTCTGGTCTCTCTTCCAGAGCTTCTGGTCTTCATGACCCGAGCCTCTAGTTGTACTAACCAGCACCTCTGACTCATATAATTTCTCAAAAATGGTCTTTAGATAAACCTTCAACCAATAAGATAGCCTTTTTCATAAAACGAGCAATTATAAAAAGTTCATGTTCGACCAGAGCCTTTGGTTCTACTAACCAGAGCTTCTGGTTCCAAAGACATGACCAACCAGAGCCCCTCTCGTTCAACGTGAAAGTCAACCAGAGCTTCTCTGGTCTGTTTTTCATAAAAAGATTCTAAGTATAAAACTCCTTTTCTTAAAACTTCAAAAGCATGATTTTGACATAGAAGCTCTTATCAAAAGATACAAAACCTTTAATCCAATTTAACATATATAGTAAAAACTTGCTCATCCTCCAAATCAAATACCAGAATCCTCTGGTTGTATTGACCAGAGCCCCTCTGGTTGTATTGACCAGAGCCCCTCTGGTTATAAACCATACTTAGAATATATTTCAGAACCTAATACCAGAGCCTCTCTGGTCTCTGGACGACTATCTTCAGAATCTTGAAGGATAATGCTAATCCTATTTTGGATGATGATTATTTCTTTGTTTATAGGATTTAGTTATCATGAAAATACCGCCTACAAGAAGTGATTCAGGCATAGAATAGAAAGGAGATGAATAATCGACACTTTGACATAAAGAACACGAATCTTCATTAAGAAATGAGTTCCATTTACTCATTTAAAGTTTCGGTTTTAAAACCACTCGAAAATTAGTAAAAACTCAAAATCGAACATTCAAAACTAAAATCTGAGACATAAGGCTACTAAGGTTTTATAGAGGACCTAAAAACGAAGTCATCCATATAAAGAACTCGAAATTTGGTTGAGTATTTTACCTCCAATCGTCAATAAACGGAGCTTTTCGAACCCAAACTTCACCCTCCGATTTCTCCTTCGGCTCTCAACGAAAGTTTGGTTTTCTTGAAGCAAGAATGGAGAGCAAAGTGTATTCTATATGTATACTGAAAGTTTTGTCGTAATAGTTGAATATTCAGACCAATAGGGAGCTTCAAAGGTGAGGTCGTTTTCGTTCTTCTGAATTTGCAGGTCTGATGCATATTTACAAAACAGGTCCTTCTNGTCTGATGCATATTTACAAAACAGGTCCTTCTGATTTGGACCTGCTTACATATGACCCAACCCCTTAACTATCACGAATTTACAACTTCCACCCATGTTTTGACCTTTTCTTTCACTTTTGGTCCGATTCTTAAACTTATTTTATTTTCTATTTTTATTTAACATATATGTATATATATATATATATAAAATAAAAATAATAATAAAGATAAATTATTTATTCCTCGAAATTTTTGGGTTTTACAAAAATTTGGCAAAAGATGCTTTTCTTTATAATAGCCTTTGTTCTTCACTTATTCTTTGAATGTTCCTAGATTAGTTCATGTTTGTTCTTTCATTATTTAGGGGGAGATTGTTCGACCCCATAAATCTTATGCATGGAAGTAATGAAGACAAACAAGTGATGAAGAACCAGAAGGCCGATGGAAGACTTCAAGGAAAAATGGCTAAGTCTGAAGAACAACCAGAGGGTTGATGAACTGACCAGAGATGCGATGGAAAGTGCATCTTCATAACCCCTCTGGGTATCAACACTTGGAGTTTTTCTCACTAGTTCAACCAGAGGCAAGAGATGAAGATACGAAGATAAGGTTGAACTCATGCCCCATGGAAAACAGCTGGAGATGACCAATCAACATCTGGATTCTAGAAAGTTTATCTTGTATTGATGTTTATCCATGTTTAGATAAGCTTTATCTGTTTGTAGAAGATTAGCTAAATAGTCTCACTAGATAGTTATCTTCTTAGTTAGATTACTAGTATAAATAGGTGATTAGGCCTATTGTAATCTTTGACTTTTTACATTTTTCACATCATTGGAATAAAGTGAAATCTTTGGCACTTAAGTATATTCTTAGAATGTTTATTAATTGTTCTTGAGTGTTCATCATTTTATTCATCCAAACACTATAATTTGGTTATTCTTAACTTAATTATTAGTGTTATTGAGAGATCTGGGATCAAAAACTTCTTTTCATACAACTTTGTTACTGGTTATGAATTTGATTTATGAATGTTGCATATTATTCTTGAATATGTACAATGTCCGAATTGGGTTTGTCACCGGGCACGATGGTGACCGGATTGAAAGAATCCGGACATAGTGTTGTACGGGTTCAAATGTTAAATGTTTAGTTAAGTATATATCCAGTTAACGTGCCACTCGGGGACATGCCTTGTCCGACTATAGTGTCGTCCAAATACGGCCTAGTCCGGCTAGCATGCCTTCCAAATACGGCCTAGTCCGGCTAATGTGTTGTCCGAATACGCGTTCCATCCGGTTGCAGTGTCGTTCAGATAGGGTGACGTTTACCGCACCGTCTGGATAAGGTTTTGTGTTTATCAAGTGTTGTCCGGATAGGGTGGCCGGCCAAGCTTGTCCAGACATGTGTTGTCCGAATACAACTATCTGCATAAAATGCTAAGCGTTTGGAATTTTTGGGATTTTCACAATTTAACAACTAAATGGGTTTAAATTTGTTATTGTGAAAAGGGGTATTTTATATCTTTTAAAGAGAAAAGATAATATTTCTACCAAGCGTGATGACGTAAGTCTGTTTTGGTATGAAACTTGTTTTAAGAGGTAGTTCCCCTAGACGTGGTGACATTTGTTTGTTCTGGCTTGGAACTGGGTGATGGGTACTTCCAGATGTGGTGACATTCGTCTGTTTTGGCAGGTAACCTTGTTCTAATGAAGGAATAAGGGTGTCATATCAAGGAGAGGTGTACTTGGAACAAGGGAGGCATTGTCATATGTGGTTACTACTATAGCTCTTGTTATTATCACTAATTAGATACAATGATTCTAAAACATCATTTCTTTGTGACTTGATGAATTAGAGATATTGTTCTATTTAGAAATAATAATTTAGATGTTATTGATAAGAGGAAAATGGTTTGTCATCAGAGGCATTTATTTTCTAAGTTTCTATCAATATTTTAATACATACAGAGGGGCTATGGTTGGTTGTACTCAAGGACCAGAGGACCTCTAGTTGTGTAAAAAGGGTTTTTGATACTTTGGGAATTTTATAAATCAAAGGCTCTGTATGTTTCATACAGAAGCTTTGTATTTTAAGTTTTGTGTTTTATTATTTAAAAATATATTTTCTTCAAAATTATCTATAAACAAAATTTAAGAGCCAGAGGAGCTCGGACTCTTGTTCAATAATCTTTATAGTTGATGTTATGCTCTTCTAGACCTAAGGTTTATTTGGTCCAGAGGACCTTTGGTTGGTTAATGTCACTCTGATACAGAGGCTCTGGTTAGTAGAACCAGAAGCTTTGATTAGTAAGTTAGAGAGGGGCTCTGGTTCTAGAACCAGAGGGACTTTGGTCTTTTGAGCCAGAAGGGCTCTGGCCCGATAAGTTGAGAGTTTTGATTTGAATTTTGGGTATGAAAAGGGTACATTTGAATTATGGAATGACGTTAGTTATTGATCTTATTTTGGTCATATTGTTGAAATGCATTATTTTGCTGAAATGCAATTATTTTTATAAAAAGTTATTTTATTAGGTTTTGGTGTTTATCACCCTGCATATGCAAAAAATGAATTTACTCACTAGACCCTTCTGGCCTAACCCTCATTTTGTGTTTCAAAATATGCAATGCAGGAACTGCGGAGTCCAGGGATATTAAGGGGAAAGGAAAAATGTGATTATTTTTCTTACTTGATATCTATTTTTGAATATCAGCATGAGATTGCTTATTTTGAAGATACATGTTGTTATACATGTGATAGTACATGATTTAATTTTGGAATTTTTTCATATGTAGATTTTGTACATATAAGAATCCATGTACTAGTGGGACCATTGTAGTGTAAACTATATTTTTTTGTAATGAAATATATGTTATATGCAAATGTGGTGTTTGGGGTTGTCACACACCCTTTGTCATAGATATAATGTAAAGTAAGATATGCAGATTGTTACCAAAGGGTCATTCGCTCATGGATACCTTAGTAACCAATAGAGCCCAGCCTTCCTAGGGGTCAAGGTTGAAACCTCACTAAAGATGAGAAATATGTGAGTTCCATTTACTGTATATAAATATTATATATTTCAAAAGATATGCAATTATTTCATTGGTTATGCAGCACTTATCTTCTAAATGTTAGATATCAATTTGTACGGTGAATAGTAGGTTGTGCAAAAAATCAAACGATCCAATTGGAACCGACTGATCCAATTAGAACCGACCGACCATAATTGGATATCCAATTGTAATTGGATCGGATCGGATTGAAATTTTCAACATCCAATTTGGATCAGACGGTTCTTGGACGACAGTCCAGAACCGACCGAAATTGAACCGCATTGAACCGATCATCATCCAATTACCCATCCAATTATCATCCGATGACCATCCAATTGTCCATCCAACTATCATCCAACTATCATCCAATTAATTTATTTTCAAATTGCTTAAATCGGAATTTGTTTTATGTGAGGTTTTGAATTTTTAACTTCCCTTATGTTGTTTTAACACATATTAAAAATGATTAATCAATTTGTATCATTGTTGGAGAATTAGATTGAATTAACATATCGGATGGACCCAAACCTAATAAATCATCCATTGGATATCCAATAAAAGTATACAATGGATGGAACCGAACCGATCCAATCATCCATTGTATTGGATTGATCAGTCATCCAACGTCAATCGGATCAGATCGGTTGGCAAAATCCAACATCCAATGAATGATTGAATTGGTTCGATTCCCCTCACATCCAATAAATGTCAACCGATGAACAACCTCAGTGAATAGTTTAGTGCCATCATAGCTCCAGCCACGTATAACATTAGATAATGATTGTATATTTCAGATTTTTTTTTTAAATTCAAACTTGTATCGTGGCCAACTTGTATACACCTCAACAAATCTCAAATGTTCTGGAGAACAATCGAAAAGTCCCTAGGGCCAATCTTGCAGGACCTGAACCGGTAACCTCTAAGGAGGATAATCAAAATACAAATTTTATTATTAATTGAGCTAATCCTATAAAGTTGTATTCTGATTTAAGGTTATATTTGTAATACAATGAGGAAATTGAGAAGAAGAAAAAAGACTGACTATGTTGTAATGTGTGCTAAAGGAATTTATGATGTAATGTGTGCTAAGGGAATTTATGATGTGCATACAAATACATCTATTAACCACCTTTCTTAAAGCTAAGTGCATCTTTTAAAGATTTTTTAAAATTTTATTTAAAATAGAAAATTAAAAATCAAAATCTTCAAAAATAAAATAACATTTAACTTTAATTCCTTCTTTATTTTAAAGATAATAATATTAATTATATAATTAAAAAATTCAATATATTTAATAAAATACAATGTTTTCTCAAAAGAATATTTAATTCAAGAATTCTTAATAGTGAGAATAATAAAAAAAAAAAAACCAATTTTCTCTCCTAAACAATTATTTTTAAGGAGAAATTTTTCACATCTCTCTCATACTTTTTTAATTTTGATAATCTTGAAGTTGTTAAAACAAAAGATTATCTTAAAATCTCATTTTTATTTCTATTTTAGAAAATCTCTTATAGATGTTGTAAAAATGCTATCCTAATAATTGTGCTTATTGATTTGGGTGCGCCATTATGATCTTGTCAAGTAAAATGATTAAGGGTGTTTTTGTTTTTTTAAAATTACCATTTAATACTTCTGAAATCTAATTCATTCAGACGTTTGAATATTAAAAACGTTTGTTTTATTTTTAAAATAAGAGCTTAAAAACTCTAAATGTTCTCTGAAATTTTAAGTGGTAAACGTATCTTTTAATACTTCTTAATCCTAATATGTCCTCTATCAAATGGTTCTTATTTTGGGGGCTAAAAGATATCTGTTAGCAAAAAAACTATTTATCTTTTATACTTTTGTAAAAAAAAACTATTTATCTTTTATATTTTTCCATTAGTTTGACCGGTTCAGATTTTAGACTTCAGATGTAAAAACAACCAATTTTACTTATCCGGATTTCAGACTTTAGAACCAACTCTTATAAATCAGAAGTGAAATCAGACTTTAGACTTCAGCAACTCTTAAAAAACAAACGTTACCTAACTTAATTTAAGTTGCATGCCTGCTTATTTGCATCCACTCTCACATGTAGCGTGTTTGCTTGTTTTTTTTTTTTTTGAATTTTGTTTTGCTGTCAGTGTCTTCATGGAAACCTCTCTATCCTTTAGGTAGAAGCAAGATTTTGTGTACATAGACGCGTACATAATTGGATAGTGTGGCACGGACTACTGCTTCATTCCACAGTCGTAGTGTAAATTATGAGTCGTGAAAGGTGTTACTGTATCGTTTAGTTGTGTGTAATCGTTTAAAGCTACAATGATGACACATGGATCTCTTGATAGAGTTGGTTTGCATGGCTTTTCTCCTACCCGAAATGTGGGTTCGAATACCGTTTATGTAATTTTCTCTGTTTTTAGCTTTTAATTTCATATTTATTATGTTTCTGGAAAAAAAATTGCAGTAAAAGACTCGAACACTGGATCTTATACATGAAAAGCAAATAACTAACTAGCATACCAATGATGATTTTGTAAAAAATATCAATATCTTAGTTTTTTATAGTCAAATGTTATCACTACTTGAAAAAAGAAAGTCTAGGTCCACTTCTGTCTACATACATCCTACCCTTATATCATACTTTTGTCTTTGATTTGTTGGGTTAGTTTTTTTTGTTTTAATTTCATGATGAAACAGTAGGATTCAGGGGGAGGAAGAGGATCTAATTTGTGAAAATGGATCAAATTGAATTTGAGATGATTGTATGTGATTATTGGATTCATCAATGACCATTGTTGTGAAAATCCAATGTTTCACACATGGTTTTTTAGATAGAAGATGACTCAATAACTTGATTGATGTATGATACCATGAAAACCTTTGATTCAGAGAATGAAATTCAGCAAATCGAATCTATTTATTTCCTCAAAACTAAGATAAGATCAATTATAAAAAATATATATAAGAATTTTAAAATAAATACTAATTAAAAGAAATGAAAAACACTTCTCCTAACGTAATTTTCCATCGATAAAAAGTTCGATCAAAATCGAATTTTTTTGACAACTTCTTAAGTGAAAGTCTTGTTTTTTGTTAGCAAAAGTCTCATTAATGGGCTACGCTGAGTCAATAGTCTTTGTCAACCCAACTTCAAGGCAAAAGGTTAGGGACTTCCGCCAACGAATTTGATGACTTTTGCCTGCGACAAAAGTCTGATTTCATGTAGTGCCATAAAAGTCGAAGAAATATCACTCGATGCCATGATAGATATGAAGTTTAGATTAGGCTAAACAATGCTCACAAATCCTAAAAAGAACAACATTATAAATCCAATGAGATGTTTGTTATTTTCTTATTAAGACCCGTCTGAAATAAAATAATTCAATGTGCACACATACATGATGACTTATCCAATTCAGTTATTTCCAATTATGAGCGAGTGTCACTTAACTCAATAAGCAAGAAAAAAAAACTAACATGCCCAAAGCTCATAAATAAGGTAAACAAAACCACTAAAAGTTTATTTGTTTACAAATGGTCCAATTCCCTTCGTATTCATAATTCATTTCATTTTCAATGCTTCAAATAACACGAACGCCAAGAATGAAAACTAACACCATCAAATCTGAAACATAAACCTTATTAATACTCGAAACCCGAAAATAAAAGTTGATTTGCTTCAAAAGTATCTAACAAAAATTACATATAATAAGATTTCTAAAACAAGATCAAAGACACCATAACTCAATCCTACCTTTTAATGCATTGTTAACTTCCCATATACAAAAGCAATAAAATCCCACCACTTTTCCACCAATTCAACCTCCATACCAATCCCCCTCCAGATTTTGCTGGCCTAGTAGGAGTAAGAAAAATAAAAAATAAATAAAAATCTAAAAGAAAATTGAACTGTTATATTTTATAAATATTATCTGATATAAGTATTTATTAGATATTGAACATGTTAGTCACATGGTACAATTAATTTATGTACAAACCAAATAATTGACAAAAGATTATGTAGTGGTTGTTGACCATCAACTCCCTATATAGAAACGGTACACAAGATAAATATAATTGTTGAAAATTTGTACTACATAATCATAACTTTTTATATGATATAGATATATCACGTATGATTTAACAAATTTTGAATGTGTCAGAAATATGGTTATAACAACTTAAAAGTAGCAATGTATTTACTTATTATTATTTTACCAAAATTTGAAAATAACATAAAAAGTTGTTACAATAAAAACTAATTATATAAAAGTAAATGTCAGCTGCTTAACTAGAGCCAGTACTTGCAACTAAATATTTAATTATGATTATTGGACATTGTGCAGGGTAACGCTTTCAAATTCAAAAACGATACAAAAAACACCCTCTTAAATGTTTGTTGATATAAATATTAGAGCCAGGAGTCCGGAATCAATCTACTATATATCTATAAGGTTTAAAATAGGCCCCCAAATCCGTCTCATTGTTCGAGAAAAAGTTTTCACGGACTTTTTTGATTCAATAATTAAAATGTTAAAAGTTCATAAATCAAAACATAAAATTTCTTGTCAGATGTGTTTCAATCAAGTTTTGGTGGGGCAGACAAACCATTTCATCTTGTTGATGTTTGTTGGCTTTATGTCAAAGAAAGAATGATAAGAGAACATACGATTATTGAAAACAAATTGAACCTTGCCTGAATATAACTCAAAACATGATCATCAAATTCTTGAAAAAATGAATTTTAATAAAATTACGTTTTATAAATTATTTTGAAGTTGGACCAAATATACGGAAAACAAGTATAAAGAATGAAGCTTACCCAGATGCAGCGTAAACGCATTTCCCATAGCCTGTCATTTACAACAAATTAAATGAATTAGTGTACTTGATACATTTTGTAGACAAACAACAGTTATTTGATTTTGAACACAATTCGATTTTGACTCTTTTGACGTGAAAGGAGAAATAACGGTTTTTTTGACCAATTATGTTTAAAACAAAACAAATACCAAAAAATTAATTGGTTTGTTCGGTTTGGTCTAATTTTAGGATTTGATGATTTTGATACATAAATAAACTTACTTGGATTATTCTTGGTCAAGGTAGCACTGCCTCCAAAATTGCAAGCAACATCTGAATTCCCATTCTGTTGGTAGTAGCTATTAAAAGCGAAAGAGGCATGGGAAAACAGTGTGTCAGGTTGGTAGCATGGGCCTCCAGGCCGGATCTGACTACAATCGGTCATGCCTAACCCACATGCCCAGTCTAATGCGCTTTGTAGATCATATTGGGTTGCACCAGGTGAGGCCACACACCAGTTTGTACCATCCAAAAACGTCATATTACCTTCCGGTGGCGACAATAATGTCTCCTCCACCCTATCTTCTACCCTTATTGCCCCTACCATAACGACATCTACAAAAAATCATAACGTAATATGACTTTGTTAGAAAGTATCTTACGATAATTAATGTATTTTTTTTAAGAATGATCCCGGAAATAAATAAATAAAAGAGCAAGTAGATGCAATTGTGGTATTTAAAATAAAGATTATAAATGGACAACTTTGTCCCTTGAAAACTTGTATAACAATAATACTCATATTATTTAAAACCTACATTATTGTTGATAACTAAACATTAACTTGTTAAAATGCGAAACAAAAAAAACAAAAAACACTAAAAGACGTCATTTGTAGTTTTCACAATCGTATTTAGATAAAATTTTGCATTTATATATCTATACTATATTATAAAACATTTAACAAAAATTCTTAAAAACCATTTTTTATACATAAAGTACTGTTTATTGATGCATATTACTTAAAATCCAAGATTACAAGTAAATTATTTATAAGTACAACTTATTGAAGCTCCATGTTTGAATTCGTGTAACTAACTACGGGTAAACATAATCAAATAGAGGATAAACATCTTATTTTAAAATATAAAAAATCCAAAATATAATTAAGATAAATATCAAGTTTTAACAAAATAATTAATTATTATCTTTATAAGAAAATTATATTATTAAACCAAATATAAATTACTTCATTATTGAATT
>NW_020201605.1:34426-55170 GCF_001531365.2 Cynara cardunculus var. scolymus
TCAAATTTATATTTTATTCAAAAATAAWATCATTATTGTTTTCTTAAAAACACATAAATCATATTATAACATCGACATAGACAAATAATAAAATAGAACATTAAAATCAAGATGTGTCTTGCTGCATTACGCGAGTACCCTTCTAGTGTATATATATATATATATATATACACACACACAATAGGCGGACCTGATGTGGTAGCATGGGTGGCACGTGCCACCGTATTATTTCGTCGTCGAAGGGTAAAAAATTTAGGTTTGTTAACGGTGCTACCATATCGTTTTAGAAAGTGCTACCGTATATCCCTGAAATTCAAATTGTGCAACTAAAACCCAAACAAAACAAAGCCCAAATAATCAAAACCATATTTTTTGTAATTATTTTTGGGTATATATTGACCGTTTTCAAAAGATGAAGACGCGTCGGGTACAAGTTTAGAAGTTGTTTATCGGTACTTAGGGCTGTAAACGAACCGAACGAACACGAACGGAGGCTTGTTCATGTCCGTTCGTTTAACTTGTGTTCGTGTTCGTTCGTTTAAAAATAAGGTGTGTTCTTGTTCGTTTATGTTCGTTCGTAAACATGTTAAACGAACGTAAACGAACGAACATAAACGAACATAAATAAATATTATTTGAATTCAAATTAAATAAATAAAAGATAATATATTAAATTTAATATATAAACGAACGAATGTAAACGTACGTAACCGAACAGTAAATGAACGAACGAGACTCTTGTTTATGTTCGTTCGTTTAACTAAACGAACAAAAAAATAGTTCATGTTCGTTCATTTATTAAATAAACGAACTTCCCGCCGAACGGTTCACGAACGGTTCACTGAACGTTCGGTTCGTTTACAGCCCTATCGGTACTATAAAAACCATATTTTATAATTATTTTTAGATGTATATTATACTATATTAATTATATGGTGCCACCGTTTAAAAAAAAATTTGGGTCCGTCCCTGCACACACATACATAATATATATATATACACACACAGACACACATACATACATCGTCATAAGTTATTTTGAGAAGTGGTAAATATTTGATAAGTAAAAAAATGATCCTAGCCGTTCGTACGATAAAGATCGGATTTTACTGGTCAAAATTTGCGGCTATGCTAAAAATATAGAGGGTAGTTCATAACTTTTATAAATAGACGCAAACGGGTTTATATGTGAACCCGTGTGATTCATATATTAACTATTTTAACTGATTCACATATTAACTAATTAACTTATTCACATATAAACTCGTGGGTTCATATGTGAATCAGTTAAATAGTTCACATGTGAACTAATTAACGGGTTCACATATGAACTTGTTTGCCGCCTATTTGAGAAAGTTACAAAATTATCTCTTTATCTTCCACATACTCATGCGAGAAATTATCCGGTGCTTAATAGTCAAAGCCGCAAATGTTGACCCGATGAAGTGATAGAATCACTTATTTACTTCTCAAATGAACATTTTCCTATATATATATATATATATAGAGAGAGAGAGAGAGAGAGAGAGAGATAGAGATAGAGAGAGGACGTTTCAAATGCAACTCATAACATTTGTACAACCAATCCAACCCAATCAATTGAGATATTTATGGAAATGATGAGAGTTCATTTATTATGATTTGAATATTTATGGATGATGATTAGAGTTCATTAATTATGATTAGAGTTCATTAATTATGATCAATACTTTGTATTAGGAAACAATTAAAACTTTTATAAAATCACATATTTATCAAATTAAATGAACGGTTGAGATCGAATTGTATTAGTTGTACAAATATAAATGGTTGTATAATAACACACCTCCATATATGTATGTATGTGGTGGTCTTGTTTAAAACCTCTCACACACACACATCTATATATATGGGTGTATCAGCATACATGCATTATATATATATATATATATATATATATATATATATATATATAGACTTGGGATCATGTGAGACCAATGGTTTTTCGTGAGACCCGTAAGACCAATTCTCAACCATTGGATTAGATTTACAATCGTCAGATCTGAACATTCATAAACACCACGAGACTTCTCAATAATTACAAAATTGCCACCTTGCAACTTTAGACCATTAGATCATTAGTTTATAAAGTTGATCAATGAACATAAATTGGTCTTATGGGTCTCACGAAAAACTCATGGTCTCACATGAACCCAACCCTACATATATATATATATATATATATATATATATATATATGAGAAAAATGAAATGGTTAAGGCATAAAAATAAATGATTTATATATGAATTATTGTTAAACTTCAAAAAAAAAAACCATTCATGATGAATATGTGAACCTACGTTTGATTACCTTCATTCTTACTTATTTACATATAAACGCATATATAAACCCACATTTTCTCATATATGAATCATTTATTCTTATATTTTTAATATTTTTGTCTTTGGTATTTTAGCCTCCCTAATCCTTATACAACATCAGGATCATGTATATGTATGCCAAGATGGTAACTTATGTGAAGCTCCTAACAAAGTGGTTTCTAATATTCTTATGAAATTTTGAATTTCTTACCAAGACCCAGACTTATGCGCGAGCATATATAGAGAGAGGGGGGTGAGTTATTGTGAAATATTTTACATTTGTACAACCAATATAACTCAATCTCAATCGTTTATTTAATTTGATAAATATGTACTTTCATAAAAGTTTTGATTGTTTCCGAATATAAAATATTGATCATAGTTAATGAAACTTAATCATATTCCATAAATATTCAAATTATAATAAATTAACTTCATCATTTCTATAAATATCTCAATTGATTAAGTTGCATTAGTTGTATAAATGTGATGAGTTGTATTTGAAACGTAATATATATATATATATATTAGAATGGTATCTCGCGTAATGCAGTGAGATATATCTCGATTTTAATGTTTCGTTTTATTTTTTTGATCTCTATCGATATTATAATATGAATTTGTATGGTTTTGAGCATGCAATAATGTTTTTTTAATATAAATTTGAAGATATCATAAAAATTAAAAAAATATAAAAAGTTCTATTTTTTTGTGTAATTTCTTTAATTCAATTTTTACATATAATTTAATTTAGATTTAATAATGAAGTTATTTATTTTTAATTTAATAATATAATTCTTTTATAAAGATAATATTTAGTATTTTGAATTCAATGATTATCCTAAATATATTTTAGATTATTTATATTTAAAATGAGATACTTATTCAGAATTTGATTATGTTTATCTGTAGTTAGTTACACAAATTCAAATATGGAGCTTTAATAAGTTGTACATACGGACAATTTACTTGTAATCTTGAATTTTAAGTAATATGAATCAATAAACAGTACTTAATGCATAAAAAGTGATTTTTAAGAGTTTTTGTCAAATGCTTTATAATACAGTATATATATAGATTATGTCTTTTTTAAGAAATCAATAATGATTTTATTTTTGAATATAATATAAATTTGAAGATATTATAAAAATTTGAAAAAAATAATATCAATGTTAATATCAAATCAAATATTTAAAAGTTATCATTTTTTATGTAATTTTTTTTATTATAATTTAATTTAAGTTTAATAATAAAATAATTTATTTTTGGTTTAATAATATAATATTTTATATAGATAATAATTAAGTATTCTGTTAAAACTCAATGATTATCCTAATTATAATTTAGATTTTTTTATACGTAAAATGAGATGTTTATCATGTATTTGATTATGTTTATCTGCAGTTAGTTACACGAATTCAGATAGGGAGCTTTAATAAGTTGTATTTACGTACAATCTACTTATAATCTTGAGTTTTAAGTAATATGTATTAATAAACAGTATTTTACGCATAAAAAATGGTTTTTAAGAGTTCTTGTCAAATGTTTTATAATATAGTATGGACATATGTATGTAATTAATAAGTGGAGCCATGATCATTAGACAATAAGGAGCACATAGAAAGATATATTGTGTGGTCACTTTTGTAGGCTTGTTAAAAGGTCCCCCTCATGTGACCAAATTGACCCCTCAAGGAACCATAACAAAACCAATTATTCGATTAAAGTTTGTGTATGTGACGGTTGATTAATAAACCAAAAAAACAAATCATAAATAAAAAAATACAAAAAATGAAGCCGAATATAGATGGAAATAATTTTTTTTTTAAAGTAACAATTGGGTTTTAAATACAAGTGGAAAATCAAACGAATATAAAAAAAACAGGATATTGTTTACCTTCATTTGGTTTACTTTATAAACATCAACTATAAGTATTTTGAATAATATTGAAGGGTAAATTAGTAATTTAATAATCTCGAAATTAAAGAGACTTTACTAAAATAAATGTGGATTATAATATTCCAATTAATAAATGGTAATATAGTCATTTCAAAAGTATCTCAAATTTGTAGGTTGAAATAAAAGAGACTATTTCAATAATAGGGTTGGGTTCTTGTTAGAAAGGTAAGAAGAGATCTTCATCTTTATATTAATCCTAATTGAAGAGAAACACTAGATCAACATTAATGAGATGCATCAGATCAATTCTCTTCTAAAGCGTAATTCATTGTTGGTTTGAAAGTAAAAGTGATCAAGGATCCAAATTATTTCTTAAACTTTTCATCTTAACTCATATTCTCACACGATCATTCGTCTTAAGTAATAATAGGTGCTATGCTTCAGTGTCTAAGTATCTCATAACAAAACTAAGATATAATAAATAAAGGGAAATATAGTCATTACAAATCTCAAACTTAAAATGAATTTTTTAACAAAAGGTAAGTTGTACTAAATGAGTCTCTTGTAGTTAATAACAATATATGATTAGTGGCATCTTAACGTCAAGTGAAGAAAGACAAATTTTGGTTTGTCTTTAGGGACGGACCTATAATTTTTTCCGAACAGTGGTACTATTTGACTATAAGAAAAAATTATAGGGAAATTTTTTCAAAAGGTGACACCGATTGACTTTAAGAAACAAATATACGAATTTTTTTTCAAACGGTGGCACCATTTGACTAAAAAATGACATTAACAAGATTCAAACTTAGGTCTGGGTTGGAATAAAAGTCTTGCAAACCGACTCTAGCAAATAAAACTTATTCTTATTGTAGTTTCAAAATACATACGGTGGCGCACAACAAATTAATACGGTTGCACCATTCACGAACCTAAATTTTTTTTACCCTTCGACGAAGGATATATAATGTAACACGTGCCACCGTATGCCCTATAGTAGGTCCGTCCATGCTTGTGTTATACATACTTGATGGAGGGGTAAATTAGTCATTTCTTTTATACCAAACTTCATGAAGACTACATGTTAAAAATAAGTACCAGATTTAAGTTAGTAAAGCTATTTCAATATATGTCAAGCAACGTTTACACACACATTAATTGGTTAACCTTAAGAACCATGTCAAAAGGTGCAAAATGAGACGTTAATATGCACCATGCATACATGGTTTTATTTTGATGTCTTAAAAATAATGAATTTTACGGTATATAGCATGAAAAACAGCTCAAATATCATTTCACCTTGACATCTATGAACTATCAAGTGCATGTTAACGAGCTAAAAAAAATCCACTATCTTAATATGAATTTTGAATATTATTTCCATGACTCGAACTGATAATATCAGTGTAGCAAACGACGTTTATAACTGATATAGAACTCGTCTAACACAATTGAAAACAAGAAAAAACATAAACCTCAAACAAAAATTTCCAATTCCCTAATTTGTTCAAACAAACTCAAGAACATGTCTGTCAAATTTAGTTCTTTACCAGTTACTACAAAATACATTTAAAATAACATAAAACCGAACCAAAATAATATGATTATATTTAAACCGATTCAAGAAATTCAAGATCATACTGATCGATATAATTCTATTTAAACTGATTTCAACAAAATCGAGCTTATTTTGATCAAAATGTTTGATATAATTAGAAGGGATGAAAGAGATACATACATAGATAACATGGTACAAGAAGAAGTGTTTGAAATGCAATCATACTTCACGAACTTGGCCCTTTTGAATTGTGTGTTTGGTAAGAGATGTCAATGAGAGTTAAATGCACATCAAGAATCAAGAGTTTTCTTCAACCTAAATTTTCCTCTTTTTCTTTTTCTTTTTCTGATTTGCTTTTTGTTTTATTTTATTGTTACTTATACATACAAGTAAACAAAAACTAAAATAAACGTATCTAATATATCTATCTAAAAATTCAGTACATGTGGTTAATTATGGGTATTTATCGATACCATAAATACAAAAAAGTTCAATGCATTATGTATTTACTAAGTATGATATCTGATATATCTTCTAACTAAACTAGTTTAAAAAAGTTTTGTGGAACATTCATTTTCATGTGGGTTGTGGAAAAAGTTTCGGTATTCCAGTTACATGCAACAATAGCAACGTGCTTTCATTTCACGCTATTGTTTTTTCCTTATGCCAAATAGCAATGTGCTCTATACAAAAATTTCATTTCACGTTGTTATATTTTTTTTTCTTATGCCATACAACAACATACTTCCATTTCATCCCATAAAGTGATGCGGTTTTGTCATTTTACATAAAATAACAAGATACTTTAATTATCTTCAATGTATAGCAATCTTATGTATTTTACTATAATATGATGATAAAGATCAATTTTAACGGCTTTACAAGAACGAAAATTAAGTTATATTGCTAATTTTATATAAAAGTAAATTGAAATTAGAACTGCCATAATATGTTGTATTTTATGTCACTTTATTTCGGTATTATATAGTATATAGCTAAAAAGACCTATCTTATATACTAGGGTCACCATAAGGAAAGTTTAGGGGTAGGCTAAATACATCTTTGTACGTTGTTAACTATATCTCTATCTACTAATTTTCTTCTTACATACATCAAATCAAAACTTACCTTTTATATTTTTAATGCATGATTTAAACTAATTTTGACATTAAATGAGGCACAAATAGCATGATGAAAACTTTAAAGTGGTGGATGTACCATCAAACGTTTTATATGGTTTTACATAATTAACTTCTAGAGTAAACTATAAACTTGGTCCTTGTAGTTTGTCAAAAAAGCATTTTTCGTCTTCATCGTTTTGAAATTACAAGATGACCATTATGGTTTATAAAAACATTCAGATTTAGTCCTTTCCTTTTGACAGTTTGTTGGTCCCGTAAGGGTTTACAAGAGTTTTATAGAAACAATTTGTAGAAGGGGGGGGGGGGTGAATACAAACACAGGAAACTTTTCAAATTTAAAATACATATTGATCAATACAGATTTTATAAGATTGTATGCGGAATAAGATAAAGTAAAGATAACCTATCTAAACAATTTAAGTTACACACAAATTATCTTAGCAAAGAGAAAAGATTTACTGTTAAGACTAAATAGGAAATGAGTTCTTTTTGAGTAAGAACTTTTTAGAATACTTGAAAAGGGATTCTAACTTTCTTGAAGATAAGCGTAAGTGTTCATAGATGTGTGTATGTTCTTTCACGTAAGCACGTAAGGATTAAGATATCTCTGCATGGAGATAGTACACATCTATTTATACTCATTACATTAAATGCACATTTAATGCAATGCAGTAGGGTTTAAAGATGTGTCAAGCTTTTAGAGAAAAGTTTTTCTTTTGCTACAGTGAATAGTATCAAAGCTATTCGTGAGCAGACATCCTTTCATAGAGTTGGTAGGTAGTAGAGTCAACTAATCGGCTCCATACCGTACCATACTCTAGAAAGGGTTTGAGTTTGTCATTTGTGTGTGGAAGGACAAGACAAAAGAAATCTTGCACAACAAGCTTCTTTTGATCACTGAATGCTGGAATAACCTTGAAGATTTTTTCAGCATTCCCTGAGGCTTGGGCAGTCTTCACACATATGTGGACTAGGTTGTAATCATTGAATGTCGCTTCAGATCACGAATGCGCTAGTCTCTAATCTTCAGTTTCAATCTTCAACTTTCACTGAAGGTTCTTTGGTGTGAGTATTGTCTTCTTAAAGTATCACTGTCGCTGATAGATTTACAATACATGTCTCAGTGATCACTGAACTGACTAAGTGATAATCGCTGGAACTGAAAAAAAACAGAAACATAATACTTCGTAATAGATAAAAGGGTATCATCAAATCAATGAGTGAGATGATCAACAATCCCCCCCTATTTGATGATAACAAAGAAACATAAAGAAAGTTGTCTTATCAAACAGCAGTAAGGAAAAGTTGCATATAAAATACATGTCTCCTTTAACTGTTTTGGGATCTTTTTCAGTGAGTCAGTTTTTACTTGGTAAATTTTCTTAAGTTACAAATTTAAGAAAATGTATAAGAAGGGAAACAGAAACTGAAAGCATGTTCACTGACTTATAGATTGTCAGTGAATGTAAGAGAAACACTGGAACTCATAGACATGTGTCCCTATTACTCTTTTCATGGATCTTTTTTAGTGATGCAAATGAAACACTTATATTAATTTCGAAAGGAAATATTCCAGTGATCATTTTACTTAAGATAAGTATAAAAGAGATATACTTACTTAAAATATTCAGCGATAAAAAGAATCACTGAAACAAACTTTTAATACGTTTTGATCACTGAAGAAGGAAAGCTTCAGTGATAGTTATAAGTTTTAAAGAAGAAGAACGAGTATGCATACCTTAGAGAGAATAGATACATTTACTCAAGAGTTCAGTGATAGAGTGAGAGCACTGAATCATTTCACTTTACTGATTGATGCATATATCTGAAAGATATTAATCTTCAGCGTTTAGCATTCCAAGTTTGCTGATCAAGATGTTAAATCTTGTCTCATCAAGAGGCTTGGTGAAAAGGTCAGCGAGTTGGTAATCAGTGGGAACAAAGTGAAGTTCAATATCACCATTCATAACATGATCTCTGATAAAATGATATATGATCTCTATATGTTTGGTCTTGAAGTGAAGTACAGGGTTGTTTGCAATTGCAAAAGCACTAGTACTATAACAACATATAGGATCTTTGAGAATTGAAGAACGTAGTCGTTCAGCTGGTTTTTCATCCAAAGGACTTGGGCACAACAACTTCCAGCGGCTACGTATTCAGCTTCAGTGGTTGATGTGGACACTGAGTTTTGCTTCTTACTTGTCTAGCTCACCAACTTTCCACCTAGAAGCTGACAGCCTCTAGTGGTGCTCTTCCTATCGATCTTGCAACTTGCAAAACCACTATCCAAATAACCTATTAGGTCAAAATCTGAACCCTTAGGGTACCAGAGACCCAAGTTAGGAGTTCCCTTCAGGTATCTGAAAATGCGTTTTATAGCGATCAGATGGGATTCGTTAGGTTCAGATTGATATCGTGCACATAGGCAAGTAGAATACATAATATCTGGTCGACTAGATGTAAGATACAGTAGAGAGCCGATCATTCCTCTATAAACAGTTATGTTTACAGGCTTTCCATTTGGATCCTTGTTAAGAGAGAGTGGAAGAGCCATAGGAGTCTTCATAGATGAGCTGTTAGAGAGATCAAACTTTTTCAGCATATCACGGACATACTTACTCTGACTGATAAAGATGCCTTTATTTGATTGCTTGATCTGGAGATCTAAAAACAAGGTTAGTTCTCCCATCATACTCATATGGTATTCTTTCTTCATGCGATTAGTGAATCGAAAACATAAAGAGGGATTAGTGGAACCAAAAATAATATCATCGACATATATTTGGACTAGAATGATATGACCTTTAACTTTCCTAAGAAATAATGTCTGGTCAATCTTTCCACGGACGAATTTCTCAAAGATGAGAAACGAAGAAAGGGTATCATACCAGGCACGAGGAGCCTGTTTCAACCCATAAAAAGCTTTATCCAAACGATAGACGTGGTTTGGATACTTAAGGTCAAGAAACCCTGAAGGTTGTTCAACATAAACTTCCTCTTGAAGTTTTCCATTTAGAAAAGTGTTATTTACATTTATTTGGTAGACTTTGAGGTCTCTATGGGCAGCAAAGGTTAGAAAGAGTCGAAGTGTTTCGAGTCTAGCCACTGGTGTGAAGGTCTTGTCATAATTGATCCATTCTTCTTGTATATAACCCTGAGCAACAAGACAAGCCTTGTTACGGGTTACCACACCTTCTTCACCTAACTTGTTGCGATAGACCCATTTTGTGCCTATCACTGTCTTATTAGATGGACGTGGGACAAGGTACCAGACTTTGTTCCTATCAAACTCAATGAACTCCTCTTGCATGGCAATGACCCAGCTAGGGTCTGAGATAGCATCATTGATCTTCTTGTGCTCAACTAAAGAAAGAAAGTTGACAAAGAGATAGATATTACTTAGACCTCGACGAGTCTGAATACCTGCACTTGGATCACCAAGAATTTGATGAATTGGATGGTCTTTAGTCCATCACTAAGCTGGTAGAGGATTATCATCTGAGCATAAAGGTTCAGGAACAGAAGATGAGGCTTCAGCTGCAAATTCTTCAGCGATGGGAACAATTGCTAAAGGAGCCTCAGATTCAACGACTAATACAGGTTCAGATGCTAAAGGCATTTCATTCACTGATTGATTAGTATTTGAAGTAGAAGAAGGAACACAGCTAATGGGCACTGGAACGATCTCTGAAGAAGATGCGTTAGGGTGATTAGCTGTAACAAGAATGATTAATGGATCATCTTCAACTTCTGGGGCTTCAATGTTGAGAGGAACGCTGAAGGAAGCTTCAGGTTGTCCAAAATGAGAAAACATCCAGTTTTCTAATTCTTCGTCATCATTTATGATGGGTTTAGAATTAGCTGATTGAGATTTGTCAAATGTGACATGAATCGTTTCTTTTATCGTCTGTTGGCGTTTGTTGAATACTCTAAAGGCTTTAGACACTGAAGAATATCCAAGAAAGATTCCTTCATCAGCTTTGGGATCAAACTTTCCTAGTTGATCACGGTTGTTAAGAATATAACACGTGCAACCAGAGATATGTAGAAAGCTGATAGAGGGCTTTCTGCCATGGAAAAGTTCGTAAGTTGTCTTCTTGAACCTCTTAACGATCAGTGACCGATTTTGAGTGAAACAAGCGGTGTTGACAGCTTCAGCCCCAGAAATTATTAGGGAGATTGGATTCGTTGAGCATTGATCGAGCAGCCTCAATGATTGTTCGATTTCTCCTTTTAGCGACCCCATTTTGCTGAGGACTTCTCATTAAAGAAAAGTTATGAGAAATTCCCTTGTCCTCAAAGAAGTTATCCATAGTATTGTTTTTTTAACTCAGTACCATGGTCACTTATGATAGATCGTACTTTAATATTGTTAAGCACTTCTATCTTCTTGTGGAACGATATGATGTCTTCAGGTGCTTCACTTTTGGATCTGAGAAAGAATACCTAAGTGTACCCGGAGTACTCATCAACAATGACGAGTGTATACTTCTTTCCAGCAATAGATTGCACGTTCACTAGACGAAAGAGATCCATGTGCAGTAGCTGAAGAGGCGATGTCACTGAAGAGATTTTCTTTGACTTGAAGCTAGCTCTTGTTTGTTTTCCTTTGTCACATGTTGAGCAAAAAGATTCCTTTGCAAAGGAGTGTTGAGGAAGACCAGTGACAAGATCATTTCTAGACAACTTGCTGAGTGTCTTGAAGTTAAGGTGAGAAAGTTGTTTGTGCTACAGCTAGTTGATATCTAATGAAGTTTTAGAGAGGAAACAACTATTCTCAGTGAGAGAAGAATCCATGTTGATGATGTAGACATTCTCTAGACGAGAATCGGTTAGGGCAACCTTATCATCCTTGTCATAGACGTAGCATGAATTCTTAGAGAACTTCACTGTGTAATCTTTATCACACAGTTGACTGATGCTGAGAAGGTTGTGCTTCAGTCCTTCAACATATGCAACACGTCTGAATGTGGTTGCACCGTTGATTAATATACCAAATCCTCTGGTATATCATTTTCCGTTACCTCCAAAGATCACGGAAGGGCCTCTTTCTTCCTTGTACTCGATAAGCAGGGATTTGTCTCCGGTCATGTGTCTTAAGCATCCACTATCGAGATACCAAATGCCTTTGACTTCCTGCACAAGGGGAACATGTTAAAAATGCTTTTGGTACCCATTCTATTTAGGTCCAGCAATGTTAGATGTATCATCCACTGAAACTGAAGAATCAACGTCAGCAGATGGGTTCACTAAACCTGAAGAAGATTCCGTAGAAATAGGAACAACCTCTTATGCTAATGGAAAAGAGTCAGTGGGTATCTTCACTGAGCCTGACGAAGAGGCTTTAGTGGTAGAAGGAGTCACAACAACTGACACTGAGGACTTAGTGTCGGTGATTGTCTTCACTGAGCCTGAAGAGGAGGCTCCATTGGTTTTCTTCACCTTGGTTGCTTTAACAGTCTTAGTGGTTGATTTCACTTTGGTTGATTTCTCAGCCTTAGCTACTTTCTTGTCCTTGGCTGGGGGACCAGCCTTGGCGGCAAAAGGACACTTACTGGCAATGTGTGTAGTTTCACCAGAGTGTTTACACTTCCTATAACTAAAGCTAGCTTTAGGGCCAGGAAGTACCAGATTAGAAGAGGGACAAGCTCTAAGGATTCACTTCTTATTAGTTTTAGGAGGAACTTTTGAGGATTTGGAGTCCTTAGTTGAGGCATTCACCTTGAGCTGAGATTTAGATTTCTGAGAAGATTCAGATTTGTTTTGCCCTTGAAGAAGAAGAAGAAGAAGAAGAAGAAGAAGAAGGTGCACAAGCTGAAGGAATATATTTTTCTATGTGACTTGTTAGCCTTCTAAGGAAGAGGTGCTTTGACAATGGATTTACCCTTGTCTTTGCAACCTTAACTCGAAAGAGTTCCATCAAGATGACTCTCAGCAAGAGAAGACTGAGAGGAAGAAGTGTCAGGAATAGAAGAGGCAAAGGTGCCAAACTTGAGCATGGACCTGTTAATGACACTATCTTCCTGATCATAGGAAAAACCTAGACCAGTCATTATCTTGGCATGGATCTGAGCGTTAATAATCTCAGAGGCTTTGACAGAGGCTTTGCACCATTCTCCAATGGTAGCCTTCTCAGCCCTGATTTCAGCAATTGCTTGCTCACGCTCATCGATAGCCTATTTGCGCTCATTAGTGATGGTTTGGTTTACAATGACCTGATCTTTAAGATCTTCCTCGATCTTAGTCAACTCTTTGATCTTTGAATGACAAATCCTCAACTATTCTTGAAGATCAAGATTAAGAATTTCTACTTTAGATTTGTCATTCAGGGCATTGTAAAAGTCCATCGTCAACGTATGTAACACTGATAGGCTAGAAAAGGAAGAAGAAGAGGGTTCATTCAGGAGACATACCTGAGCAGGAGTTGATGATGAGAGATCATTAGAAGTTGATATCTTAGAAGCTTCTTCTTTGACATCCTTGGCCATCAAGCAGAGATAGGCTGTGTCTTCCTCATTAGATGATGATTCATCTGACGAATCAGCCCAGTCATGCTCTTCAGCAACAAGACCTTTGGCCTTTCGCTAGGAACTCTTCATCTTCTTGTACTTCTCCTTCAGCTTCAGGTATTTGTCATGTTTAGATCTGAAGGAGGATGGGGTTTTAGAAGATGGCATCATAGCCTTCTTAGACCTGCACTCACCAGCAAAATGACCCTTGTGGTGACAATTGTAGAAGATCGCTGAAGCCTTGTCAATATTATCTGACTTTGGCTTTTCCTTGATGGTCAGCGAAGGAGATATGCGGAAGTTTCTTTTTCTGGCGAATCTTCTAAAAGATTTAGTTAATAGCGCGAGTGATTCATCAAAGTCTGCAAGATCAGACTCTGATAGATCCTCAGAGTTAGTAGAATTTAACTCAGTGATAGTAACAGGGGGAAGAACTGAAGAAGAAGAAAATGGGAGTTCAGCTGAAGTATCTTCAAAGAACAGAGATAATGGAGAGCTCTTCATTTCTCTGGAATCCTTGATTAGATTCCTTTTCAGTTGTCGAGACTGCTCATGATTTGAGCAGTATCCCATATAAGGTGCTAAGAGAGAGAGAGAGGACATGTTATGGGACATCTTAAGACACATGGCATAAGTATCCCAAGATTCAGGTAAACATTCCAGAAACTTCGTTAAAGTTTCAGAATGCAATATTCTCTGTCGACAGTCCTTAAATTGATAAGAAGACAATTAAACCGTTGGTGTACTTCAGACAACGTATCAGTCTTTCCACAGAAAAAGCTTTCGTACTGTCTTACTACGTTAATCTTTCTCGATTCTTGAACCTGAGAGGTTCCTTCATATTGAACACATAGAGTGTCCCACATGGATTTCGAGGTTCTAAGCTTCATCACAGAGTGATAAACCTCGTCAGGAAGAGACATAGCTATTATAGACCTAGCACGAGTGTCTATAACTATCTTCTTCTTGTCTTCATCACTCCATTAATGAGGGAGCTTAGGAATCTACCATTCAGGAATCATAGCAGTCGTAGCTGTTTCAGGAACATCCGGAGAAATAGCATATGGAACATATGGTCCATTTTCTATATAGTGTGGAATTTCAGGATCCACACCTTCCAGAAAGAGGGACATCCGATTATTCCAAAGACTAAAGTTGTCTCGGATAAATCGGGGATGTTTGACAAGAGAGCCATTATCATGAAAGTGTGTGTTTGTGTTTTGTAAAGCCATTTGAAAGCAGTAAAATTATCTAGAAAAAGAGATAATATATCGCAGAAAAACAACTAAACAACAAGAAAAAAAACATTGCTTTGATACCACTTGTTGGTCTCGTAAGGATCTACAAGAGTTTTATAGAAACAGTTTGTAGAAGGGGGGGATGAATACAAACACATGAAACTTTTCAAATTTAAAATGGGAAAATTGCACTAAAATAGAATCAACTTTCACCTGATTCCTATTTTGCGGAACCAACTTTCAAAATCGTCATTTTGGGGAACCAACTTGCAAAATAATTATAGAAAAATAACTAAAATTCGTTTTTTTTTCAAAAATTGATGCAATAAAATCTATTTTTCATTTCAAATCTCGTTTTTTTTAAATTCAGATATCAAATTGAAGATTTAAAAAAAATCCAAATTACCACAATAGAAGTTGTTTTCTACTAATACAAAAAAAATCAATTTAATAGAAAAAAATTAATTGATGCAATAAAAAATAAATATTAAATATTACATTCAAGATTTTTAATAGATATAAAAATCTTCAATGTGATATTTAATATTTATAAAAATCTTGAATGTGATATTTAATATTTATTTTTTATTGCATCAATTAATTTTTTTCTATTAAATTGATTTTTTTTGCATTMGTAAAAAACAATTTTTATTGTGGTAATTTGGATTTTTTTATAAAAAATCTTCAATTTGATATCTGAATTAAAAAAAAACGATATTTGAAATGAAAAATAGATTTTATTGCATTAATTTTTGAAAACAAAATGAATTTTAGTTATTTTTCTATAATTATTTTGTAAGTTGGTTCCCCAAAATAGGAATCAGGTGCAAGTTGGTTCCCCAAAATGACGATTTTGAAAGTTGGCTCCCCAAAATAGGAATCAGGTGCAAGTTGGTTCCCCAAAATAACGATTTTGAAAGTTGGTTCCCCAAAATAGGAATCAGGTGCAAGTTGGTTCCCCAAAATAACGATTTTGAAAGTTGGTTCACCAAGATAGAAATCAGGTGAAAGTTGGTTCCATTTTGGTGTAATTTTTCCATTTAAAATATATATTGATCAATACATATTTTACAAGATTGTATGTGGAATAAGATAAGGTAAAGATAACATATCTAAACAATTTAAGTTACACACAAATGATCTTAGCAAAGAGAAAAGATTTGTTGTTAAGACTAAGAAGGGGATGAGTTCTTTCTGGGTAAGAACATTTTAGAATACTTGAAAAGAGATTCTAACTTGCTTGAAGATAAGCGTAAGCGTCCTTAGATGTGTGTATGTTCTTTCACGTATGCACGTAAGGATTAAGGTATCTCTGCATGGAGATAACACACATCTATTTATACTCATTGCATTAAATGCATATTTGATGCAATGCAGCAGGGTTTGAACACGTGTCAAGCTTTTAGAGAAAAGCTTGTCCTTTGCTACAGTGAATAGTACAAAAGTCTATTCATGAGCAGACATCATTTCATAGAGTTGGTGGGTAGTAGAGTTAACTAATCGGCTCCGTACAGTACTATACTCTAGAAAGGGTATGGGTTTGTCCTTTGTGTGTGGAAGGACAAGACAAAAGCAATCTTGCACAACAAGCTTCTTTTGATCGCTGAATGTTGCAATAACCCTGAAGGTCTCTTCAGCATTCGCTAAGGCTTGGGTAGTCTTCATACATATGTTGACCAGGTTGTAATCGCTGAATGCCGCTTCAGATCACGAATGCGCTAGTCTCTAATCTTCAGTTTCAGTCTTTGACTTTCGCTGAAGGTTCTTTGGTGTGAGTTTTGTCTTCTTAAAGTATCATTGTCGCTGATAGATTTACAAACATGTCTCAGCTATCACTAAACGGACTCAGTGATGATCGCTGGAACTGAAGGACAGAAATATAATACTTCGTAATAGATAAAAGGGATTATCATCAAATCAATGAAAGAGAGAGGATCAACACGGTTGTTAAACAATTTCGTTAAATGAAGGGTTTTGCGTCCTATTCTCGATTTTTTTGTCTTCTACTCAATCAAACACCAAAGAGAACAAAATTATAAAATCGATTTTGATTAGGTAAAAGACAAAAATTGGTAAAATGACGAAAATGTTACTCTTTTAACGAAACTTTTTCATGGTCGTTAGAGGGAGAACCAACCCGGACGTTTTTACAAACCATGATGGTCATCTAGTAATTGCAAAATTGTAGGGACGAAAGATATTATTTTTGACAAACCACAATGACTAAATTTATAGTTTACTCTAATTCTTATTTTGTAATAAATAAAATATTTAAACTAGAAAAATATAAAATATTTTCAAAATGAATAAATTATTTAAAAAAGAATGGGTAGAAATCGTTCAAAATCGATATTTTAACATATACAAGGATTAGTTTATTGATACAGTTATCAATATCTATCTTAAAAATCTAATTCAATTTTAAGTTGGTTTTTGTTTTTATCAACTTCAAATTGCATTAAAGTATGTCATTTTTAGGGTTTTGTAATTTGTGAATTCTATTTAATTTTTATGTTTACGTTAAAACATCTGAAATTAAAAAGGTTTAATAAAAAAAATGTTATAAAAGTTATAGTAATTATCATTTTTTCCCACAAATCAATAATATTTTTCATTAATTGCATCTAAAAACATAATACACGACCTTAATTACATCAAAGAGATGGTATGTTCCCGAAAATAAGGTTGTCAAATTCTTTCTTCAAGATAAGAACTGAAACAAAATATTTTATTAATATCATATTTATGAATTTAAAATATGCGTATTTAATTTTCATTTAAAGAATTCATTTTTTATTTAAAACAACAATATTAAAAAATAACAATTTTCGTTAAAATCATCTGTGATTTTTTCTAATCACATGTGATTTAAAACTTAAAACAATAATTTAAACTAAACATTAAAAAAGAAAAAAGATGATGAAAACGTGATGTGTAGCAAAATACATTTAAAATGTATAAGATCACATATATTTCAAAACGTAATTAATAATTTACGCATATGACATGTAATGTTGTTGATAACTTGCATTTTTTTTACTATGATCAATATCATATAAGATATATTGACGAAAATTAGCAATTTTTTTAGAAAAAAGCATCAATAAGTTGTTGATATCACATATAATTTTTGACGAAAATTGTAAAAAAGTTCTTAGATAAACTAATTCAATAAAAATAATTTTTTAAGTGAAAAACTAAATCACACCTACTTTAAATATTGTAAAAAATAAAAATTAAATAAATGAAAAATTATTCATACTTCAATCACGAAAACTAAAAAAAATCATGAATAAATACCTTAATTAAATGTATTAATAATATTTATAGAAATAAATGAATTTTCATATATAATCTCTATGTAACAAATGACATATATGCCTTTTTAGGCGATTTTTTAGAAAAGTTCATTCACGTCATTACTCAAATAAATGATTGCCTCCAAATTTTTTTTTATTTTCTTAAATATGTACAATTCTCGTATGAACCCATCTCTCTCTCTCTACACACACACACATATGTATGTGTATATATATATATATACTAGTGGTGTACCCGCGCTGCACACAATTCGAAAATATTAGTTTGGCTTTGAATCATGAGTTTATGTGGTTATTTTACAAGTCAACTAATATATAAAGTTGAAGGTCAATTTTGTTTGTTAGCAAGATCAAATGAAAAGAAAATTGCATATATGTCGGRTTTCTGAAACCATCTACTCAGAGCTCGTTACAAAACTTGAAATTCTTGAATGAACAAARAAATACAATCGTTCGTAAAATAATGTTCATCCGTATATTCGAACTGTTGTTTGTTTTTCGTGATGCACTCATCCGTAAATATTTCCTGCAAAAAACGGCGCAATGGTTTTAATAGAAACATATGGTACAAAATGTGTAATAATATAACTGTTGATTATACCTTATTGATCACGTAAAACTTCTTGATAGACGACGTTTGAGGTGTAGACTCCGGCACGATTGAATTTTTTAACAGGCTTCACTAACACCTTCGTATTCCCCCGTGATATCCCTCTGGACAACGCCACGTAAAGTTGCCCATGTGAGAAAACTGATTTCGGTAGATAAACACCTACATTCGGAATTGTTTGGCCTTGAGCTTTATTGATTGTCATAGAAAAGCTAAGCCGAATTGGAAACTGTTTTCTCTTCAGCTTAAACGGGAACATGTTGTCTTCAGACGGACATAAGGGAATTCTCGGAAGAAATACTATCTTTCCAGCATGCTGACCAACAGCTATTTCTGCATCGATGACGTTCTGTTGAAAGCCTCTGCATATCAATCTACTGCCATTACACAATCCATTCGAGGGATCGATATTTCGTAACAGTATTATTGGGCATCCGATCTTGAGACGAAGGTAATGAGGAGGCAAACCACTAACAGTTAMAGAATTTAAGAACTCCATCGGATAGATGTTGTTCTTATCATCTTCTGCTTCGTCGAAGCTGTAGTATATTTTTTCATCTCCAGAAAACTTGTCGATCAACTGATCATTAATCTCGTCGACATTCTCGTTTTTAGTTGACAATATCACCCTTGAAATGATATAATCTGAATTAGCCCCGTTGATTTGCAGAGATGGAAAGATCGCGTCAATCAGCGCATCTTTTGACTTACCTTTATCAGCATAGGGAATGGTCATGTCATCCGGTATGCGAATAAAGCTTTCGTCCACCGCTTCTTCATCTCCATCACCGACTCTTAGTAAAAATTCCGAAAACCATGGATCAGTGCGTGCTCTCATATTGAGCGTTAGCCGTATCTTTTTAATCGTTGCCCAAAGAGGTGACATCTGCAAGCTAGAATCTACAATCTGTGCTCGRGTTCCAYGCCTCACGACCGGTAATACTTGTCTAAAATCACCCCCGAAAACCATTATCTTTCCGCCGAATGGGAGTGCCACCCCTATGATGTCTTGCATTGTTCGATCGAGCGCCTCCACCGCCTGCCTCTTTGCCATCGACGCTTCGTCCCAGATGATTATTTTTGCATCTCGAATCAATTTAGCAGCCCCACTCTGTTTTCTTATGTTGCACATCGAGTTATTATCAAGGTTCAAAGGAATTTTGAATCTAGAGTGAGCTATTCTCCCTCCAGGCATATTATTGGCAGCAACACCCGACGAAGCGGTTGCGAGAGCAATAAGACCACGTGAACGGATGTTGGCAAGCAAAGCTTTGTACAAAAAAGTCTTCCCGGTTCCACCCGGACCATCTATAAAGAACACTCCTGGACAATCCTCGTCTACGTGCCTCATGTTCTCATCATATGCATATTTCTGGTCAGAATTCAGAGAGTCTCGGGCATGCAAGTGTTTATCTTCCACAACTATAGAGCATTCCTCTTGTACCTCACGAAATTCTCCAGATTGAAAATTTGAATTTGCATCAACCATTGGAAGATCGAAATCATCAAGACTCTTACCCAYAGACTGTAGAAAAACGAGGATATCAGTTAGAACCAGATTACGGACCCGATTAGCACTTTCACATTGTCGCATATAATCTTCAGAGAGTGAATCATAGTGGTCATCCCATAACTTGCGAACATCTCCTGGCTCACAATAAATCAACATCGTGGCAAATAACCTCCTAAGAGCAGCCGGAAATTGAAATAAGGAGGCCTCTCCAAGACATTGGGATAAGTTGTCATCGTTCTCTATTAACCCTCTCTCAAGAGATGCTTTGCGAAATGTAGGGTGTAGCAAGCCGTTGAAACTATATAGATCTTTAAAGCAAGTAGGCCCAGTAATATGAGACAAAAGTAGGCGTAGGTAGAACCGCTCTCCTTCAGCTGGATTTGCAGACACAAGTCGGCCTTTCATTGATCCTCTTTGCCGGGGATTCCATCGACGTGTGCTCCAATTCCACGTGTAGTGTTTTGGAAAGTCTTTGTACAAATATTGTYTTGCACTCATGTCTGTTCTATTCCTATCAAAAAATGCAGTCAACATCGTTCACTTATCTCTCTCTATCGACAATATCTGTCATTATATCATCATCTCTAAAC